>NW_027490269.1:572201-691308 GCF_050948175.1 Xylocopa sonorina | reverse complement strand
CACCCACAATTGGCCATTCGAACGAGACAACGCAACGAACCAACTACAGTCCAGAGATTTCGGCATTGCCGAAATTCTTTTTCAATGGGGGGAGGTGTGACGTCAGGCGTACCGCCTGCCACCCATCAACCTCCTCGCACCCCCCAGCATCAACCCCTGGACGCATGCAACCAGCCAAACTGGTCTGCAGAACCAGCAACTGGAAGTGTTCGCGCGCGCATACCTGCACGCGCTCACCAAGTTCCGCTGCCTCACTCGCACCGCCGAGTATACCTGTCTCGCTCGCACCAGGCACCATTGTCTCACTCGCACCGCCGAGTATACCTGTCTCGTCCGCACCAAGGACAGGCAGCCCTATCTCCCTCGCACCGAGGATTCCGTCCTGCAGGAAGACGTAGCCGCAGCCCATCACCTGAATGGGGACTTTTCCAATTCCGGGAACAGGATCTGCTAGAACCTGTATATTACTTCTAAGCTAGTACATACATACTATATCATGACGCATATATCTTTATATAAGAATTCCTAGATCTAAGTTATACACGACACGAATGTAAGACACAAACAACACACACATAATTCTAAGTCCATATTGTATTAGCTCATAAGTCAAACGCGTAAGATGCGTCCGGCCAGCGACATGCGCCGCTAGCCCCACCACGAGCCGCGAGTCCCCACTCGCTGGACCGCGAGCTCCCCTCCACGAGACGCGAGTCCCCCACTCGCGGGACCGCGATCTCCCTACCACAAGCGTCCGCGACCGTAGCGCCTCGCGAACCGAGGAGGTCCGAGACGCGTCTCCAGAGCGACACTCTGACTCGAGATCTCCTACCGATTAGTCGAAACTTCTAGTTCTAGATCATTAGCCGCCTCAATGTGGGGTTCAGGCATCGCGTTTCTATTTCCATTTTAACTTAGTCTTAGTCTTAGAATAATTCCAATTCTTGTATACTTTAAACTTAGAATATATTTTATTTTTATTTTTACTATATCCAAGTACAAGTTCTTTTACCAAGTTTACTATTTCCATATCCTTTAATTTTATCAAGTGTTTATAATACTAGTTCTACTTTTAACATTACATTTAACTACGAATTCTTCCACGGGTTCTTCCATACAACTGGGGTTGCTCTTCATCACCTTGAAGGAGTATAGAAATCGGCTTGGTGACGTTGAGATAGAGCGGACCGCCGCTTATCCTTCAGATCTTAGTCGAAAGTACAGAAAAACCTGGTGAATGAATCGTGCTTCCGGTTTGCGAAGAACGCGACGTGCGGGTAGGAAGAATTTCTTACGATCACTTGTACGTGAATATTTGGAGGACGTTCCGAGAATCCTCGTATACCAGCGACCGGCCTTCGCACCAGCCCAGCCGCCGCTTTCCGAAGCGACCGTCAACGCTTTCGATCCAGACACCACGACGCATCACGCCGATTCTGCCACTTTCGCAACCGAAGCTGCTACAATTACCGCCGGAGCCTCCGCATCCCCGCTGAATTCCGACTGCCGTCCTTCTCTTCACTGGCGACTGATCGAGATTTCCGTAGCAGCCAACCGACCGAGCTCCGCTACGATCCCAGCGAACGATCCTCGACGCCGCTTCTACGTACAGATCGAGAGAGAAATCATCGAAAGGTAGGGTCATTCTCTTATTATCGCGAGTGTTTTCGCTAGTGTCGCGTCAGCCGAAATTGTCGGACCCGGTCTTAACGCGTTCCCGCGGACCGAATTACCGAAAAATAGGCTCGTGTCGTAAAGCCTCCGGAGCAACGGAAAATAGTTTCGCCGGACGTGACACTACATATCGTAGCAATAGATTTCTAATCCTTCTTAAAACGCGATATCGCATCTCATTTCTATGTTTCATGGTAAGACATAATATGATTTGCAAAGTGTCATGTATTCCTCGTCTACACTTCAAATGAATGTAAATGGGACACTTCCTTGCAAGGAAATAGCGCTTGCAGATGTCTACGTATCGTAGCAATAGAGTTCTTATGATTCTTAATACGCGATATCGCATCTCATTTCTATGTTTCATGGTAAGATATAATATGATTTGCGAGGTGTTATGTATTCCTCGTCTACACTTCAAATGAATGTAAATGCGACACTTCCTTGCAAGGAAATAGCGTTTGCAGATGTCTAGCTATCGTAGCAATAGAGTTCTAAAGCTTCTTAAAACGCGATACCGCATCTCATTTCTATGTTTCATGTTAAGATATAATATGATTTGCGAAGTGTTATGTATTCCTCGTCTACACTTCAAATGAATGTGAATGCGACACTTCCTCGCTAGGAAATAGCGTTTGCAGACGTCTACGTATCGTAGAAATAGATATGTAATGCTTCTTAAAACGCGATGTCGCATCTCATTTCTATGTTTCATGGCTAGATATAATATGATTTGCGAAGTGTTATGTATTCCTCGTCTACACTTCAAATGAATGTGAATGCGACACTTCCTCGCTAGGAAATAGCGTTTGCAGATGTCTACGTATCGTAGCAATAGATTTCTAATCCTTCTTAAAACGCGATATCGCATCTCATTTCTATGTTTCATGGTAAGACATAATATGATTTGCAAAGTGTCATGTATTCCTCGTCTACACTTCAAATGAATGTAAATGCAACACTTCCTTGCAAGGAAATAGCGTTTGCAGATGTTTACCTATCGTAGCAATAGAGTTCTAATGCTTCTTAAAACGCGATATCGCATCTCATTTCTATGTTTCATGGTAAGATATAATATGATTTGCGAAGTGTTATGTATTCCTCGTCTGCACTTCAAATGAATGTAAATGGGACACTTCCTTGCAAGGAAATAGCGTTTGCAGTTGTCTACCTATCGTAGCAATAGATATGGATTGCTTCTTAAGACGCGATATCGCATCCCATTTCTACGTTTCCTGGTAAGATATAATATGATTTGCGAAGTGTCAAGTATTCCTCGTCTACTATTCAAATGAGTGTAAATGCGTCACTTCTAGCAAGGAAATAGCGTTTGCAGATGTCTACGTATCGTAGCAATAGATTTTTGTGCTTCTTAAAACGCGATATCGCATCTCATTTCTATGTTTCATGGTAAGATATAATGTGATTTGCGAAGTGTTATGTATTCCTCGTCTACACTTCAAATGAATGTAAATGCGACACTTCTTTGCAAGGAAATAGCGTCTGCAGTTGTCTACCTATCGTAGCAATAGAGTTCTTATAATTCTCAAAACGCGATATTGCATCTTATTTCTATGTTTCATGGTAAGATATAATATGATTTGCGAAGTGTCATGTATTCCTCGTCTACACTTCAAATGAATGTAAATGCGACACTTCCTTGCTAGGAAATAGCGTCTGCAGATGTCTAGGTATCGTAGCAATAGAGTTCCAATGCTTCTTAAAACGAGATATTGCATCTCATATCTATGTTTCATGATAAGATATGATATTCATTGCGAAGTGTTATGCATTCCTCGTCTACGATTCAAATGAATGTAAATGCGACGCTTCCTTGCAAGGAAATAGCGTTTGCAGTTGTCTACGTATCGTAGAAATAGAGTTCTTATGATTCTTAAAACGCGATATCGCATCTCATTTCTGTCTTTCATGGTAAGATATAATATGATTTGCGAAGTGTTATGTATTCCTCGTCTACACTTCAAATGAATGTGAATGCGACACTTCCTTGCTAGGAAATAGCGTTTGCAGATGTCTACGTATCGTAGCAATAGTGTTCTTATGATTCTTAAAACGCGATATCGCATCTCATTTCTATGTTTCATGGTAAGATATAATATGATTTGCGAAGCGTTATGTATTCCTCGTCTACACATCAAATGAATGTAAATGCGACACTTCCTTGCTAGGAAGTAGCTTTTGCAGATGTCTACGTATCGTAGCAATAGTGTTCTTATGATTCTTAAAACGCGATAACGCATCTCATTCGTATGTTTCATGGTAAGATGTAATATGATTTGCGAAGTGTTATGTATTCCTCGTCTACACTTCAAATGAATGTAAATGCGGCACTTCCTTGCTAGGAAATAGCGTCTGGAGATGTCTAGGTATCGTAGCGATAGTGTTCTATTGCTTCTTAAAACGCGATATCGCATCTCATTTCTATGTTTCATGGTAAGATATAATATGTTTTGCGAAGTGTTATGTATTCCTCGTCTACTCTTCAAATGAATGTCAATGCGACACTTCCTTGCTAGGAAATAGCGTCTGCAGATGTCTAGGTATCGTAGCGATAGAGTTCTAATGCTTCTTTAAACGCGATATCGCATCTCATTTCCATGTTTCTTGTTAGGATATAATATGATTTGCGAAGTGTTATGTATTCCTCGCCTACACTTCAAATGAATGTAAATACGACACTTCTTTGCAAGGAAATAGCGTTTGCAGATGTCTACCTACCGTAGCAATAGAGTTCTAATGCTTCTTAAAACGCGAAATCGCATCTCATTTCTATGTTTCATGGTAAGATATAGTATGATTTGCGAAGTGTTATGTATTCCTCGTCTACACTTCAAATGAATGTAAATGCGACTCTTCCTTGCAAAGAAATAGCGTTTGCAGATGTCTACGTATCGTAGCAATAGATTTTTAGTGCTTCTTAAAACGCGATATCGCATTTCATTTCTATGTTTCACGGTAAGATATAATATGATTTGCGAAGTGTCATGTATTCCTCGTCTACACTTCAAATGAATGTAAATGCGACACTTCCTTGCAAGGAAATAGCGTTTGCAGTTGTCTACGTATCGTAGCAATAGAGTTCTTATGATTCTTAAAACGCGATATCGCATCTCATTTCTATCTTTCATGGTAAGATATAATATGATTTGCGAAGTGTTATGTATTCCTCGTCTACACTTCAAATGAATGTAAATGCGACACTTCCTTGCTAGGAAATAGCGTCTGCAGATGTCTAGGTATCGTAGCGATAGAGTTCTAATGCTTCTTAAAACGCGAAATCGCATCTCATTTCTATGTTTCATGGTAAGATATAGCATGATTTGCGAAGTGCTATGTATTCCTCGTCTACACTTCAAATGAATGTAAATGCGACACTTCCTTGCAAAGAAATAGCGTTTGCAGATGTCTACGTATCGTAGCAATAGCTTTCTAATGCTTCTTAAAACGCGATATCGCATCTCATTTCTATGTTTCATGGTAAGATATAACATGATTTGCGAAGTGTTATGTATTTCTCGCCTACACTTCAAATGAATGTGAATGCGATACCTCCTCGCTAGGTAATAGCGTTTGCAGATGTCTACGTATCGTAGCAATAGCTTTCTAATGCTTCTTAAAACGCGATATCGCATCTCATTTCTATGTTTCATGGTAAGATATAATATGATTTGCGAAGTGTTATGTATTCCTCCTCTACACTTCAAATGAATGTAAATGCGACACTTCCTTGCAAGGAAATAGCGTTTGCAGTTGTCTACCTATCGTAGCAATAGTGTTCTAATGCTTCTTAAAACGAGATATCGCATCTCATTTCTATGTTTCATGGTAAGATATAATATGATTTGCGAAGTGTTATGTATTCCTCGTCTACACATCAAATGAATGTAAATGCGACACTTCCTTGCAAGCAAATAGCGTTTGCTGATGTCTACTTATCGAAGCAATAGTGTTCAAATGCTTCTTAAAACGAGATATTGCATCCTATATCTATGTCTCATGATAAGACATAATATTCATTGCGAAGTGTTATGCATTCCTCGTATGCGATTCAAATGAATGTAAATGCGACACTTCCTTGCAAGGAAATAGCGTTTGCAGTTTTCTACGTATCGTAGCAATAGAGTTCTTATGATTCTTAAAACGCGATATCGCATCTCATTTCCATCTTTCATGGTAGGATATAGTATGATTTGCGAAGTGTTATGTATTCCTCGTCTACACTTCAAATGAATGTGAATGCGACACTTCCTCGCTAGGAAATAGCGTTTGCAGACGTCTACGAATCGTAGCAATAGATATGTAATGCTTCTTAAAACGCGATGTCGCATCTCATTTCTATGTTTCATGGCTAGATATAATATGATTTGCGAAGTGTTATGTATTCCTCGTCTACACTTCAAATGAATGTAAATGCGACACTTCCTTGCTAGGAAATAGCGTCTGCAGATGTCTAGGTATCGTAGCGATAGTGTTCTAATGCTTCCTAAAACGCGATATCGCATCTCATTTCTATGTTTCATGGTAAGATATAATATGATTTGCGAAGTGTTATGTATTCCTCGTCTACACTTCAAATGAATGTGAATGCGACACTTCCTCGCTAGGAAATAGCGTCTGCAGATGTCTACATATCGTAGCAATAGATTTCAAATCCTTCTTAAAACGCGATATCGCATCTCATTTCTATGTTTCATCGTAAGGCATAATATGATTTGCAAAGTGTCATGTATTCCTCCTCTACACTTCAAATGAATGTAAATGCAACACTTCCTTGCAAGGAAATAGCGTTTGCAGACGTCTACGAATCGTAGCAATAGATATGTAATGCTTCTTAAAACGCGATGTCGCATCTCATTTCTATGTTTCATGGCTAGATATAATATGATTTGCGAAGTGTTATGTATTCCTCGTCTACACTTCAAATGAATGTAAATGCGACACTTCCTTGCTAGGAAATAGCGTTTGCAGTTGTCTACCTATCGTAGCAATAGTGTTCTAATGCTTCTTAAAACGAGATATCGCATCTCATTTCAATGTTTCATGGTAAGATATAATATGATTTGCGAAGTATTATGTATTCCTCGTCTACACTTCATATGAATGTGAATGCGACACTACCTCGCTAGGAAATAGCGTTTGCAGATGTCTACGTATCGTAGCAATAGATTTCTAATGCTTCTTAAAACGCGATGTCGCATCTCATTTCTATGTTTCATGGCTAGATATAATATGATTTGCGAAGTGTTATGTATTCCTCGTCTACACTTCAAATGAATGTAAATGCGACACTTCCTTGCTAGGAAATAGCGTCTGCAGATGTCTAGGTATCGTAGCGATAGTGTTCTAATGCTTCCTAAAACGCGATATCGCATCTCATTTCTATGTTTCATGGTAAGACATAATATGATTTGCGAAGTGTCATGTATTCCTCGTCTACACTTCAAACGAATGTAAATGCAACACTTCCTTGCAAGGAAATAGCGTTTGCAGATGTTTACCTATCGTAGCGATAGAGTTCTAATGCTTCTTAAAACGCGATATCGCATCTCATTTCTATGTTTCATGGTAAGATATAATATGGTTTGCGAAGTGTTATGTATTCCTCGTCTGCACTTCAAATGAATGTAAATGCGACACTTCCTCGCTAGGAAATAGCGTTTGCAGATGTCTACATATCGTAGCAATAGATTTCTAATCCTTCTTAAAACGCGATATCGCATCTCATTTCTATGTTTCATGGTAAGACGTAATATGATTTGCGAAGTGTCATGTATTCCTCGTCTACACATCAAATGAATGTAAATGCGACACTTCCTTGCAAGCAAATAGCGTTTGCTGATGTCTACGTATCGAAGCAATAGTGTTCAAATGCTTCTTAAAACGAGATATTGCATCCTATATCTATGTCTCATGTTAAGATATAATATTCATTGCGAAGTGTTATGCATTCCTCGTATGCGATTCAAATGAATGTGAATGCGACACTTCCTTGCAAGGAAATAGCGTTTGCAGTTTTCTACGTATCGTAGCAATAGAGTTCTTATGATTCTTAAAACGCGATATCGCATCTCATTTCCATCTTTCATGGTAGGATATAATATGATTTGCGAAGTGTTATGTATTCCTCGTCTACACTTCAAATGAATGTGAATGCGACACTTCCTTGCTAGGAAATAGCGTTTGCAGACGTCTACGTATCGTAGCAATAGATATGTAATGCTTCTTAAAACGCGATGTCGCATCTCATTTCTATGTTTCATGGCTAGATATAATATGATTTGCGAAGTGTTATGTATTCCTCGTCTACACTTCAAATGAATGTAAATGCGACACTTCCTTGCTAGGAAATAGCGTCTGCAGATGTCTAGGTATCGTAGCGATAGTGTTCTAATGCTTCCTAAAACGCGATATCGCATCTCATTTCTATGTTTCATGGTAAGATATAATATGATTTGCGAAGTGTTATGTATTCCTCGTCTACACTTCAAATGAATGTGAATGCGACACTTCCTCGCTAGGAAATAGCGTTTGCAGATGTCTACCTATCGTAGCAATAGATTTCTAATCCTTCTTAAAACGCGATATCGCATCTCATTCCTATGTTTCATGGTAAGACATAATATGATTTGCAAAGTGTCATGTATTCCTCGTCTACACTTCAAATGAATGTAAATGCAACACTTCCTTGCAAGGAAATAGCGTTTGCATATGTCTACGTATCGTAGCAATAGCTTTCTAATGCTTCCTAAAACGCGATATCGCATCTCATTTCTATGTTTCATGGTAAGATATAACATGATTTGCGTAGTGTTATGTATTCCTCGTCTACACTTCAAATGAATGTGAATGCGATACTTCCACGCTAGAAAATAGCGTTTGCAGATGTCTACGTATCGTAGCAATAGCTTTCTAATGCTTCTTAAAACGCGATATCGCATCTCATTTCTATGTTTCATGGTAAGATATAACATGATTTGCGAAGTGTTATGTATTTCTCGCCTACACTTCAAATGAATGTGAATGCGATACCTCCTCGCTAGGTAATAGCGTTTGCAGATGTCTACGTATCGTAGCAATAGCTTTCTAATGCTTCTTAAAACGCGATATCGCATCTCATTTCTATGTTTCATGGTAAGATATAATATGATTTGCGAAGTGTTATGTATTCCTCCTCTACACTTCAAATGAATGTAAATGCGACACTTCCTTGCAAGGAAATAGCGTTTGCAGTTGTCTACCTATCGTAGCAATAGTGTTCTAATGCTTCTTAAAACGAGATATCGCATCTCATTTCTATGTTTCATGGTAAGATATAATATGATTTGCGAAGTGTTATGTATTCCTCGACTACACTTCAAATGAATGTAAATGCGACACTTCCTTGCAAGGAAATAGCGTTTGCTGATACGTCTACGTATCGAAGCAATAGAGTTCAAATGCTTCTTAAAACGAGATATTGCATCTCATATCTATGTTTCATGATAAGATATAATATTCATTGCGAAGTGTTATGCATTCCTCGTATGCGACTCAAATGAATGTAAATGCGACACTTCCATGCAAGGAAATAGCGTTTGCAGTTGTCTACGTATCGTAGCAATAGAGTTCTTATGATTCTTAAAACGCGATATCGCATCTCATTTCTATGTTTCATGGTAAGATATAATACGATTTGCGAAGTGTTATGTATTCCTCGTCTACACTTCAAATGAATGTGAATGCGACACTTCCTCGCTAGGAAATAGCGTTTGCAGATGTCTACGTATCGTAGCAATAGCTTTCTAATGCTTCTTAAAACGCGACATCGCATCTCATTTCTATGTTTCATGGTAAGATATAATATGATTTGCGAAGTGTTATGTATTCCTCCTCTACACTTCAAATGAATGTAAATGCGACACTTCCTTGCAAGGAAATAGCGTTTGCAGTTGTCTACCTATCGTAGCAATAGTGTTCTAATGCTTCTTAAAACGAGATATCGCATCTCATTTCTATGTTTCATGGTAAGATATAATATGATTTGCGAAGTGTTATGTATTCCTCGTCTACACATCAAATGAATGTAAATGCGACACTTCCTTGCAAGCAAATAGCGTTTGCTGATGTCTACTTATCGAAGCAATAGTGTTCAAATGCTTCTTAAAACGAGATATTGCATCCTATATCTATGTCTCATGATAAGATATAATATTCATTGCGAAGTGTTATGCATTCCTCGTATGCGATTCAAATGAATGTAAATGCGACACTTCCTTGCAAGGAAATAGCGTTTGCAGTTTTCTACGTATCGTAGCAATAGAGTTCTTATGATTCTTAAAACGCGATATCGCATCTCATTTCCATCTTTCATGGTAGGATATAGTATGATTTGCGAAGTGTTATGTATTCCTCGTCTACACTTCAAATGAATGTGAATGCGACACTTCCTCGCTAGGAAATAGCGTTTGCAGACGTCTACGAATCGTAGCAATAGATATGTAATGCTTCTTAAAACGCGATGTCGCATCTCATTTCTATGTTTCATGGCTAGATATAATATGATTTGCGAAGTGTTATGTATTCCTCGTCTACACTTCAAATGAATGTAAATGCGACACTTCCTTGCTAGGAAATAGCGTCTGCAGATGTCTAGGTATCGTAGCGATAGTGTTCTAATGCTCCCTAAAACGCGATATCGCATCTCATTTCTATGTTTCATGGTAAGATATAATATGATTTGCGAAGTGTTATGTATTCCTCGTCTACACTTCAAATGAATGTGAATGCGACACTTCCTCGCTAGGAAATAGCGTCTGCAGATGTCTACATATCGTAGCAATAGATTTCTAATCCTTCTTAAAACGCGATATCGCATCTCATTTCTATGTTTCATCGTAAGGCATAATATGATTTGCAAAGTGTCATGTATTCCTCCTCTACACTTCAAATGAATGTAAATGCAACACTTCCTTGCAAGGAAATAGCGTTTGCAGACGTCTACGAATCGTAGCAATAGATATGTAATGCTTCTTAAAACGCGATGTCGCATCTCATTTCTATGTTTCATGGCTAGATATAATATGATTTGCGAAGTGTTATGTATTCCTCGTCTACACTTCAAATGAATGTAAATGCGACACTTCCTTGCTAGGAAATAGCGTTTGCAGTTGTCTACCTATCGTAGCAATAGTGTTCTAATGCTTCTTAAAACGAGATATCGCATCTCATTTCAATGTTTCATGGTAAGATATAATATGATTTGCGAAGTATTATGTATTCCTCGTCTACACTTCATATGAATGTGAATGCGACACTACCTCGCTAGGAAATAGCGTTTGCAGATGTCTACGTATCGTAGCAATAGATTTCTAATGCTTCTTAAAACGCGACATCGCATCTCATTTCTATGTTTCATGGTAAGATATAGTATGATTTGCGAAGTGTTATGTGTTCCTCGTATACACTTCAAATGAATGTAAATGGGACACTTCCTTGCAAGGAAATAGCGCTTGCAGATGTCTACGTATCGTAGCAATAGAGTTCTTATGATTCTTAATACGCGATATCGCATCTCATTTCTATGTTTCATGGTAAGATATAATATGATTTGCGAGGTGTTATGTATTCCTCGTCTACACTTCAAATGAATGTAAATGCGACACTTCCTTGCAAGGAAATAGCGTTTGCAGATGTCTACCTATCGTAGCAATAGAGTTCTAATGCTTCTTAAAACGCGATACCGCTTCTCATTTCTATGTTTCATGTTAAGATATAATATGATTTGCGAAGTGTTATGTATTCCTCGTCTACACTTCAAATGAATGTAAATGCGACACTTCTTTGCAAGGAAATAGCGTCTGCAGATGTCTACCTATCGTAGCAATAGAGTTCTTATAATTCTTAAAACGCGATATTGCATCTTATTTCTATGTTTCATGGTAAGATATAATATGATTTGCGAAGTGTCATGTATTCCTCGTCTACACTTCAAATGAATGTAAATGCGACACTTCCTTGCTAGGAAATAGCGTCTGCAGATGTCTAGGTATCGTAGAAATAGAGTTCCAATGCTTCTTAAAACGAGATATTGCATCTCATATCTATGTTTCATGATAAGATATGATATTCATTGCGAAGTGTTATGCATTCCTCGTCTACGATTCAAATGAATGTAAATGCGACGCTTCCTTGCAAGGAAATAGCGTTTGCAGTTGTCTACGTATCGTAGCAATAGAGTTCTTATGATTCTTAAAACGCGATATCGCATCTCATTTCTGTCTTTCATGGTAAGATATAATAGGATTTGCGAAGTGTTATGTATTCCTCGTCTACACTTCAAATGAATGTGAATGCGACACTTCCTTGCTAGGAAATAGCGTTTGCAGATGTCTACGTATCGTAGCAATAGTGTTCTTATGATTCTTAAAACGCGATATCGCATCTCATTTCTATGTTTCATGGTAAGATATAATATGATTTGCGAAGTGCTTTGTATTCCTCGTCTACACTTCAAATGAATGTAAATGCGACACTTCCTTGCTAGGAAGTAGCTTTTGCAGATGTCTACGTATCGTAGCAATAGTGTTCTTATGATTCTTAAAACGCGATAACGCATCTCATTCCTATGTTTCATGGTAAGATATAATATGATTTGCGAAGTGTTATGTATTCCTCGTCTACACTTCAAATGAATGTAAATGCGACACTTCCTTGCAAAGAAATAGCGTTTGCAGATGTCTACCTATCGTAGCAATAGGGTTCTAATGCTTCTTAAAACGCGATATCGCATCTCATTTCTGTGTTTCATGGTAAGATATAATATGATTTGCGAAGTGTTATGTATTCCTCGCCTACACTTCAAATGAATGTAAATGCGACACTTCCTTGCAAGGAAATAGCGTCTACAGATGTCTACGTATCGTAGCAATAGAGTTCTTATGATACTTAAAACGCGATATTGCATCTTATTTCTATGTTTCATGGTAAGATATAATATGATTTATGAGGTGTTATGTATTCCTCGCCTACACTTCAAATGAATGTAAATGCGACACTTCCTCGCTAGGAAATAGCGTTTGCAGATGTCTACGTATCGTAGCAATAGATTTCTAGTTCTTCTTAAAACGCGACATCGCATCTCATTTCTATGTTTCATGGTAAGATATAATATGATTTGCGAAGTGTCATGTATTCCTCGTCTACACTTCAAATGAATGTAAATGCGACACTTCCTTGCAAAGAAATAGCGTTTGCAGATGTCTACGTATCGTAGCAATAGATTTTTAGTGCTTCTTAAAACGCGATATCGCATTTCATTTCTATGTTTCATGGTAAGATATAATATGATTTGCGAAGTGTCATGTATTCCTCGTCTACACTTCAAATGAATGTAAATGCGACACTTCCTTGCAAGGAAATAGCGTTTGCAGTTGTCTACGTATCGTAGCAATAGAGTTCTTATGATTCTTAAAACGCGATATCGCATCTCATTTCTATCTTTCATGGTAAGATATAATATGATTTGCGAAGTGTTATGTATTCCTCGTCTACACTTCAAATGAATGTAAATGCGACACTTCCTTGCTAGGAAGTAGCGTTTGCAGATGTCTACGTATCGTAGCAATAGTGTTCTTATGATTCTTAAAACGCGATAACGCATCTCATTTCTATGTTTCATGGTAAGATATAATATGATTTGCGAAGTGTTATGTATTCCTCGTCTACACTTCAAATGAATGTAAATGCGGCACTTCCTAGCTAGGAAATAGCGTCTGGAGATGTCTAGGTATCGTAGCGATAGTGTTCTAATGCTTCCTAAAACGCGATATCGCATCTCATTTCTATGTTTCATGGTAAGATATAATATGATTTGCGAAGTGTTATGTATTCCTCGTCTACACTTCAAATGAATGTGAATGCGACACTTCCTCGCTAGGAAATAGCGTTTGCAGATGTCTACATATCGTAGCAATAGATTTTTAGTGCTTCTTAAAACGCGATATCGCATCTCATTTCTATGTTTCATGGTAAGATATAATATGATTTGTGAAGTGTCATGTATTCCTCGTCTACACTTCAAATGAATGTGAATGCGACACTTCCTTGCTAGGAAATAGCGTCTGCAGATGTCTAGGTATCGTAGCAATAGAGTTCTAATGCTTCTTTAAACGCGAAATCGCATCTCATTTCTATGTTTCATGGTAAGATATAGCATGATTTGCGAAGTGTTATGTATTCCTCGTCTACACTTCAAATGAATGTAAATGCGACACTTCCTTGCAAAGAAATAGCGTTTGCAGATGTCTACGTATCGTAGCAATAGATTTTTAGTGCTTCTTAAAACGCGATATCACATCTCATTTCGATGTTTCATGGTAAGATATAATATGATTTGCGAAGTGTCATGTATTCCTCGTCTACACTTCAAATGAATGTGAATGCGACACTTCCTTGCTAGGAAATTGCGTCTGCAGATGTCTACGTATCGTAGCAATAGAGTTCTTATAATTCTTAATACGCGATATTGCATCTTATTTCTATGTTTCATGGTAAGATATAATATGATTTGCGAAGTGTCATGTATTCCTCGTCTACACTTCAAATGAATGTAAATGCGACACTTCCTTGCTAGGAAGTAGCGTTTGCAGATGTCTACGTATCGTAGCAATAGTGTTCTTATGATACTTAAAACGCGATAACGCATCTCATTTCTATGTTTCATGGTAAGATATAATATGATTTGCGAAGTGTTATGTATTCCTCGTCTACACTTCAAATGAATGTAAATGCGGCACTTCCTTGCTAGGAAATAGCGTCTGGAGATGTCTAGGTATCGTAGCGATAGCGTTCTAATGCTTCTTAAAACGCGATATAGCATCTCATTTCTATGTTTCATGGTAAGATATAATATGATTTGCGAAGTGTTATGTATTCCTCGTCTACTCTTCAAATGGATGTAAATGCGACACTTCCTTGCTAGGAAATAGCGTCTGCAGATGTCTAGGTATCGTAGCGATAGAGTTCTAATGCTTCTTAAAACGCGATATCGCATCTCATTTCTGTGATTCATGGTAAGATATAATATGATTTGCGAAGTGTTATGTATTCCTCGCCTACACTTCAAATGAATGTAAATGCCACACTTCCTTGCAAAGAAATAGCGTTTGCAGATGTCTACGTATCGTAGCAATAGATTTTTAGTGCTTCTTAAAACGCGATATCGCATCTCATTTCTATGTTTCATGGTAAGATATAATATGATTTGCGAAGTGTCATGTATTCCTCGTCTACACTTCAAATGAATGTAAATGCGACACTTCCTTGCTAGGAAATAGCGTCTGCAGATGTCTAGGTATCGTAGCAATAGAGTTCTAATGCTTCTTAGAACGAGATATTGCATCTCATATCTATGTTTCATGATAAGATATAATATTCATTGCGAAGTGTTATGCATTCCTCGTCAACGATTCAAATGAATGTAATTGCGACACTTTCTTCCAAGGAAATAGCGTTTGCAGATGTCTACGTATCGTAGCAATAGATATGGATTGCTTCTTAAGACGCGATATCGCATCCCATTTCTACGTTTCCTGGTAAGATATAATATGATTTGCGAAGTGTGAAGTATTCCACGTCTACTATTCAAATGAGTGTAAATGCGTCACTTCCTAGCAAGGAAATAGCGTTTGCAGATGTCTACGTATCGTAGCTATAGATTTCTAATGCTTCTTAAAACGCGATATCGCATCTCATTTCTATGTTTCATGGTAAGATATATATATGATTTGCGAAGTGTTATGTATTCCTCGTCTACACTTCAAATGAATGTAAATGCGACACTTCCTTGCTAGGAAATAGCGCTTGCAGATGTCTACCTACCGTAGCAATAGAGTTCTAATGCTTCTTAAAACGCGAAATCACATCTCATTTCTATGTTTCATGGTAAGATATAGTATGATATGCGAAGTGTTATGCATTCCTCGTATACGATTCAAATGAATGTAAATGCGACACTTCCTTGCAAGGAAATAGCGTTTGCAGTTTTCTACGTATCGTAGCAATAGAGTTCTTATGATTCTTAAAACGCGATATCGCATCTCATTTCCATCTTTCATGGTAAGATATAATATGATTTGCGAAGTGTTATGTATTCCTCGTCTACACTTCAAATGAATGTAAATGCGACACTTCCTTGCAAGGAAATAGCGTTTGCAGATGTCTACGTATCGTAGCAACAGATTTCTAATGCTTCTTAAAACGCGATATCGCATCTCATTTCTATGTTTCATGGTAAGGTATAATATGATTTGCGAAGTGTCATGTATTCCTCGTCTACACTTCAAATGAATGTAAATGCGACACTTCCTTGCTAGGAAATAGCGTCTGCAGATGTCTAGGTATCGTAGCAATAGAGTTCAAATGCTTCTTAAAACGAGATATTGCATCTCATATCTATGCTTCATGATAAGATATAATATTCATTGCGAAGTGTTATGCATTCCTCGTATACGATTCAAATGAATGTAAATGCGACACTTCCTTGCAAGGAAATAGCGTTTGCAGATGTTTACCTATCGTAGCAATAGAGTTCTAATGCTTCTTAAAACGCGATATCGCATCTCATTTCTATGTTTCATGGTAAGATATAATATGATTTGCGAAGTGTTATGTATTCCTCGTCTGCACTTCAACTGAATGTAAATGCAACACTTCCTTGCAAGGAAATAGCGTTTGCAGATGTTTACCTATCGTAGCAATAGAGTTCTAATGCTTCTTAAAACGCGATATCGCATCTCATTTCCATCTTTCATGGTAAGATATAATATGATTTGCGAAGTGTTATGTATTCCTCGTCTACACTTCAAATGAATGTAAATGCGACACTTCCTTGCTAGGAAATAGCGTTTGCAGATGTCTACCTACCGTAGCAATAGAGTTCTAATGCTTCTTAAAACGCGAAATCGCATCTCATTTCTATGTTTCATGGTAAGATATAGTATGATTTGCGAAGTGTTATGTATTCCTCGTCTACACTTCAAATGAATGTAAATGCGACACTTCCTTGCAAAGAAATAGCGTTTGCAGATGTCTACGTATCGTAGCAATAGAGTTCTTATGATTCTTAAAACGCGATATCGCATCTCATTTCCATCTTTCATGGTAAGATATAATATGATTTGCGAAGTGCTATGTATTCCTCGTCTACACTTCAAATGAATGTGAATGCGACACTTCCTCGCTAGTAAATAGCGTTTGCAGATGTCTACGTATCGCAGCAATTGATATGTAATGCTTCTTAAAACGCGATGTCGCATCTCATTTCTATGTTTCATGGCTAGATATAATATGATTTGCGAAGTGTTATGTATTCCTCGTCTACACTTCAAATGAATGTAAATGCGACACTTCCTTGCTAGGAAATAGCGTCTGCAGATGCCTAGGTATCGTAGCGATAGTGTTCTAATGCTCCCTAAAACGCGATATCGCATCTCATTTCTATGTTTCATGGTAAGATATAATATGATTTGCGAAGTGTTATGTATTCCTCGTCTACACTTCAAATGAATGTGAATGCGACACTTCCTCGCTAGGAAATAGCGTTTGCAGATGTCTACGTATCGCAGCAATAGATATGTAATGCTTCTTAAAACGCGATGTCGCATCTCATTTCTATGTTTCATGGCTAGATATAATATGATTTGCGAAGTGTTATGTATTCCTCGTCTACACTTCAAATGAATGTAAATGCGACACTTCCTTGCTAGGAAATAGCGTTCTGCAGATGCCTAGGTATCGTAGCGATAGTGTTCTAATGCTTCCTAAAACGCGATATCGCATCTCATTTCTATGTTTCATGGTAAGATATAATATGATTTGCGAAGTGTTATGTATTCCTCGTCTACACTTCAAATGAATGTGAATGCGACACTTCCTCGCTAGGAAATAGCGTTTGCAGATGTCTACATATCGTAGCAATGGATTTCTAATCCTTCTTAAAACGCGATATCGCATCTCATTTCTATGTTTCATGGTAAGACATAATATGATTTGCGAAGTGTCATGTATTCCTCGTCTACACTTCAAATGAATGTAAATGCAACACTTCCTTGCAAGGAAATAGCGTTTGCAGATGTTTACCTATCGTAGCAATAGAGTTCTAATGCTTCTTAAAACGCGATATCGCATCTCATTTCTATGTTTCATGGTAAGATATAATATGATTTGCGAAGTGTTATGTATTCCTCGTCTGCACTTCAAATGAATGTAAATGCGACACTTCCTTGCAAGGAAATAGCGTTTGCAGATGTCTACCTATCGTAGCAATAGAGTTCTAATGCTTCTTAAAACGCGATATCGCATCTCATTTCTATGTTTCATGGTAAGATATAATATGATTTGCGAAGTGTCATGTATTCCTCGTCTACACTTCAAATGAATGTAAATGCGACACTTCCTTGCTAGGAAATAGCGACTGCAGAGGTGTAAGTATCGTAGCAATAGATTTCTAATGCTTCTTAAAACGCGATATCGCATCTCATTTCTATGTTTCATGGTAAGATGTAATATGATTTGCGAAGTGTTATGTATTCCTCGTCTACACTTCAAATGAATGTAAATGCGACACTTCCTTGGAAGGAAATAGCGTTTGCAGTTGTCTACGTATCGTAGCAATAGAGTTCTTATGACTCTTAAAACGCGATATCGCATCTCATTTCTATCTTTCATGTAAGATATAATATGATTTGCCAAGTGTTATGTATTCCTCGTCTACACTTCAAATGAATGTGAATGCGACACTTCCTTGCTAGGAAATGACGGATGCAGATGTCTGTGTATCGTAGCAATAGAGTTCAGATGATTCTTAAAACGCGATATCGCATCTCATTTCTATGTTTCATGGTAAGATATAACATGATTTGCGAAGTGTTATTTATTCCTCGTCTACACTTCAATTGAATGTAAATGCGACACTTCCTTGCTAGGAAATAGCGTCTGCAGATGTCTAGGTATCGTAGCGATAGAGTTCTAATGCTTCTTTAAACGCGATATCGCATCTCATTTCCATGTTTCATGGTAGGATATAATATGATTTGTGAAGTGTTATGTATTCCTCGTCTACACTTCAAATGAATGTAAATGCGACACTTCCTTGCAACGAAATAGCGTTTGCAGATGTCTACGTATCGTAGCAATAGATATGTAATGCTTCTTAAGACGCGATATCGCATCCCATTTCTACGTTTCATGGTAAGATATAATATGATTTGCGAAGTGTCAAGTATTCCTCGTCTACTATTCAAATGAGTGTTAATGCGTCACTTCCTAGCAAGGAAATAGCGTTTGCAGATGTCTACGTATCGTAGCTATAGATTTCTAATGCTTCTTAAAACGCGATATCGCATCTCATTTCTATGTTTCATGGTAAGATATAATATGATTTGCGAAGTGTTATGTTTTCCTCGTCTACACCTCAAATGAATGTAAATGCGACACTTCCTTGCTAGGAAATAGCGTTTGCAGATGTCTACCTACTGTAGCAATAGAGTTCTAATGCTTCTTAAAACGCGAAATCGCATCTCATTTCTATGTTTCATGGTAAGATATAGTATGATTTGCGAAGTGTTATGTTCTCCTCGTCTACACTTCAAATGAATGTAAATGCGACACTTCCTTGCAAAGAAATAGCGTTTGCAGATGTCTACGTATCGTAGCAACAGATTTCTAATGCTTCTTAAAACGCGACATCGCATCTCATTTCTATGTTTCATGGTGAGGTATAATATGATTTGCGAAGTGTCATGTATTCTACGTCTACACTTCAAATGAATGTAAATGCGACACTTCCTTGCTAGGAAATAGCGTCTGCAGATGTCTAGGTATCGTAGCGATAGAGTTCTAATGCTTCTTAAACGCGATATCGCATCTCATTTCCATGTTTCATAGTAGGATATAATATGATTTGCGAAGTGTTATGTATTCCTCGTCTACACTTCAAATGAATGTAAATGCGACACTTCCTTGCAAAGAAATAGCGTTTGCAGATATCTACGTATCGTAGCAATAGATATGGAATGCTTCTTAAAACGCGATATCGCATCTCATTTCTACGTTTCATGGTAAGATATAATATGATTTGCGAAGTGTCAAGTATTCCTCGTCTACTATCCAAATGAGTGTAAATGCGTCACTTCCTAGCAAGGAAATAGCGTTTGCAGATGTCTACGTATCGTAGCTATAGATTTCTAATGCTTCTTAAAACGCGATATTGCATCTCATTTCTATGTTTCATGGTAAGATATAATATGATTTGCGAAGTGTTACGTATTCCTCGTCTACACTTCAAATGAATGTGAATGCGACACTTCCTTGCAAGGAAATAGCGTTTGCAGATGTTTACCTATCGTAGCAATAGAGTTCTAATGCTTCTTAAAACGCGATATAGCATCTCATTTCTATGTTTCATGGTAAGATATAATATGATTTGCGAAGTGTTATGTATTCCTCGTCTACTCTTCAAATGGATGTAAATGCGACACTTCCTTGCTAGGAAATAGCGTCTGCAGATGTCTAGGTATCGTAGCGATAGAGTTCTAATGCTCCTTAAAACGCGATATCGCATCTCATTTCTATGTTTCATGGTAAGATATAATATGATTTGCGAAGTGTTATGTATTCCTCGTCTACACTTCAAATGAATGTAAATGCGACACTTCCTTGCAAGGAATAGCGTTTGCAGATGTCTACCTATCGTAGTAATAGAGTTCTAATGCTTCTTAAAACGCGATATCGCATCTCATTTCTGTGATTCATGGTAAGATATAATATGATTTGCGAAGTGTTATGTATTCCTCGCCTACACTTCAAATGAATGTAAATGCCACACTTCCTTGCAAAGAAATAGCGTTTGCAGATGTCTACGTATCGTAGCAATAGATTTTTAGTGCTTCTTAAAACGCGATATCGCATCTCATTTCTATGTTTCATGGTAAGATATAATATGATTTGCGAAGTGTCATGTATTCCTCGTCTACACTTCAAATGAATGTAAATGCGACACTTCCTTGCTAGGAAATAGCGTCTGCAGATGTCTAGGTATCGTAGCAATAGAGTTCTAATGCTTCTTAGAACGAGATATTGCATCTCATATCTATGTTTCATGATAAGATATAATATTCATTGCGAAGTGTTATGCATTCCTCGTCAACGATTCAAATGAATGTAATTGCGACACTTTCTTCCAAGGAAATAGCGTTTGCAGATGTCTACGTATCGTAGCAATAGATATGGATTGCTTCTTAAGACGCGATATCGCATCCCATTTCTACGTTTCCTGGTAAGATATAATATGATTTGCGAAGTGTGAAGTATTCCACGTCTACTATTCAAATGAGTGTAAATGCGTCACTTCCTAGCAAGGAAATAGCGTTTGCAGATGTCTACGTATCGTAGCTATAGATTTCTAATGCTTCTTAAAACGCGATATCGCATCTCATTTCTATGTTTCATGGTAAGATATATATATGATTTGCGAAGTGTTATGTATTCCTCGTCTACACTTCAAATGAATGTAAATGCGACACTTCCTTGCTAGGAAATAGCGCTTGCAGATGTCTACCTACCGTAGCAATAGAGTTCTAATGCTTCTTAAAACGCGAAATCACATCTCATTTCTATGTTTCATGGTAAGATATAGTATGATATGCGAAGTGTTATGCATTCCTCGTATACGATTCAAATGAATGTAAATGCGACACTTCCTTGCAAGGAAATAGCGTTTGCAGTTTTCTACGTATCGTAGCAATAGAGTTCTTATGATTCTTAAAACGCGATATCGCATCTCATTTCCATCTTTCATGGTAAGATATAATATGATTTGCGAAGTGTTATGTATTCCTCGTCTACACTTCAAATGAATGTAAATGCGACACTTCCTTGCAAGGAAATAGCGTTTGCAGATGTCTACGTATCGTAGCAACAGATTTCTAATGCTTCTTAAAACGCGATATCGCATCTCATTTCTATGTTTCATGGTAAGGTATAATATGATTTGCGAAGTGTCATGTATTCCTCGTCTACACTTCAAATGAATGTAAATGCGACACTTCCTTGCTAGGAAATAGCGTCTGCAGATGTCTAGGTATCGTAGCAATAGAGTTCAAATGCTTCTTAAAACGAGATATTGCATCTCATATCTATGCTTCATGATAAGATATAATATTCATTGCGAAGTGTTATGCATTCCTCGTATACGATTCAAATGAATGTAAATGCGACACTTCCTTGCAAGGAAATAGCGTTTGCAGATGTTTACCTATCGTAGCAATAGAGTTCTAATGCTTCTTAAAACGCGATATCGCATCTCATTTCTATGTTTCATGGTAAGATATAATATGATTTGCGAAGTGTTATGTATTCCTCGTCTGCACTTCAACTGAATGTAAATGCAACACTTCCTTGCAAGGAAATAGCGTTTGCAGATGTTTACCTATCGTAGCAATAGAGTTCTAATGCTTCTTAAAACGCGATATCGCATCTCATTTCCATCTTTCATGGTAAGATATAATATGATTTGCGAAGTGTTATGTATTCCTCGTCTACACTTCAAATGAATGTAAATGCGATACTTCCTTGCTAGGAAATAGCGTTTGCAGATGTCTACCTACCGTAGCAATAGAGTTCTAATGCTTCTTAAAACGCGAAATCGCATCTCATTTCTATGTTTCATGGTAAGATATAGTATGATTTGCGAAGTGTTATGTATTCCTCGTCTACACTTCAAATGAATGTAAATGCGACACTTCCTTGCAAAGAAATAGCGTTTGCAGATGTCTACGTATCGTAGCAATAGAGTTCTTATGATTCTTAAAACGCGATATCGCATCTCATTTCCATCTTTCATGGTAAGATATAATATGATTTGCGAAGTGCTATGTATTCCTCGTCTACACTTCAAATGAATGTGAATGCGACACTTCCTCGCTAGTAAATAGCGTTTGCAGATGTCTACGTATCGCAGCAATAGATATGTAATGCTTCTTAAAACGCGATGTCGCATCTCATTTCTATGTTTCATGGCTAGATATAATATGATTTGCGAAGTGTTATGTATTCCTCGTCTACACTTCAAATGAATGTAAATGCGACACTTCCTTGCTAGGAAATAGCGTCTGCAGATGCCTAGGTATCGTAGCGATAGTGTTCTAATGCTCCCTAAAACGCGATATCGCATCTCATTTCTATGTTTCATGGTAAGATATAATATGATTTGCGAAGTGTTATGTATTCCTCGTCTACACTTCAAATGAATGTGAATGCGACACTTCCTCGCTAGGAAATAGCGTTTGCAGATGTCTACGTATCGCAGCAATAGATATGTAATGCTTCTTAAAACGCGATGTCGCATCTCATTTCTATGTTTCATGGCTAGATATAATATGATTTGCGAAGTGTTATGTATTCCTCGTCTACACTTCAAATGAATGTAAATGCGACACTTCCTTGCTAGGAAATAGCGTCTGCAGATGCCTAGGTATCGTAGCGATAGTGTTCTAATGCTTCCTAAAACGCGATATCGCATCTCATTTCTATGTTTCATGGTAAGATATAATATGATTTGCGAAGTGTTATGTATTCCTCGTCTACACTTCAAATGAATGTGAATGCGACACTTCCTCGCTAGGAAATAGCGTTTGCAGATGTCTACATATCGTAGCAATGGATTTCTAATCCTTCTTAAAACGCGATATCGCATCTCATTTCTATGTTTCATGGTAAGACATAATATGATTTGCGAAGTGTCATGTATTCCTCGTCTACACTTCAAATGAATGTAAATGCAACACTTCCTTGCAAGGAAATAGCGTTTGCAGATGTTTACCTATCGTAGCAATAGAGTTCTAATGCTTCTTAAAACGCGATATCGCATCTCATTTCTATGTTTCATGGTAAGATATAATATGATTTGCGAAGTGTTATGTATTCCTCGTCTGCACTTCAAATGAATGTAAATGCGACACTTCCTTGCAAGGAAATAGCGTTTGCAGATGTCTACCTATCGTAGCAATAGAGTTCTAATGCTTCTTAAAACGCGATATCGCATCTCATTTCTATGTTTCATGGTAAGATATAATATGATTTGCGAAGTGTCATGTATTCCTCGTCTACACTTCAAATGAATGTAAATGCGACACTTCCTTGCTAGGAAATAGCGACTGCAGAGGTGTAAGTATCGTAGCAATAGATTTCTAATGCTTCTTAAAACGCGATATCGCATCTCATTTCTATGTTTCATGGTAAGATGTAATATGATTTGCGAAGTGTTATGTATTCCTCGTCTACACTTCAAATGAATGTAAATGCGACACTTCCTTGGAAGGAAATAGCGTTTGCAGTTGTCTACGTATCGTAGCAATAGAGTTCTTATGACTCTTAAAACGCGATATCGCATCTCATTTCTATCTTTCATGGTAAGATATAATATGATTTGCCAAGTGTTATGTATTCCTCGTCTACACTTCAAATGAATGTGAATGCGACACTTCCTTGCTAGGAAATGACGGATGCAGATGTCTGTGTATCGTAGCAATAGAGTTCAGATGATTCTTAAAACGCGATATCGCATCTCATTTCTATGTTTCATGGTAAGATATAACATGATTTGCGAAGTGTTATTTATTCCTCGTCTACACTTCAATTGAATGTAAATGCGACACTTCCTTGCTAGGAAATAGCGTCTGCAGATGTCTAGGTATCGTAGCGATAGAGTTCTAATGCTTCTTTAAACGCGATATCGCATCTCATTTCCATGTTTCATGGTAGGATATAATATGATTGTGAAGTGTTATGTATTCCTCGTCTACACTTCAAATGAATGTAAATGCGACACTTCCTTGCAACGAAATAGCGTTTGCAGATGTCTACGTATCGTAGCAATAGATATGTAATGCTTCTTAAGACGCGATATCGCATCCCATTTCTACGTTTCATGGTAAGATATAATATGATTTGCGAAGTGTCAAGTATTCCTCGTCTACTATTCAAATGAGTGTTAATGCGTCACTTCCTAGCAAGGAAATAGCGTTTGCAGATGTCTACGTATCGTAGCTATAGATTTCTAATGCTTCTAAAACGCGATATCGCATCTCATTTCTATGTTTCATGGTAAGATATAATATGATTTGCGAAGTGTTATGTTTTCCTCGTCTACACCTCAAATGAATGTAAATGCGACACTTCCTTGCTAGGAAATAGCGTTTGCAGATGTCTACCTACTGTAGCAATAGAGTTCTAATGCTTCTTAAAACGCGAAATCGCATCTCATTTCTATGTTTCATGGTAAGATATAGTATGATTTGCGAAGTGTTATGTTCTCCTCGTCTACACTTCAAATGAATGTAAATGCGACACTTCCTTGCAAAGAAATAGCGTTTGCAGATGTCTACGTATCGTAGCAACAGATTTCTAATGCTTCTTAAAACGCGACATCGCATCTCATTTCTATGTTTCATGGTGAGGTATAATATGATTTGCGAAGTGTCATGTATTCTACGTCTACACTTCAAATGAATGTAAATGCGACACTTCCTTGCTAGGAAATAGCGTCTGCAGATGTCTAGGTATCGTAGCGATAGAGTTCTAATGCTTCTTTAAACGCGATATCGCATCTCATTTCCATGTTTCATAGTAGGATATAATATGATTTGCGAAGTGTTATGTATTCCTCGTCTACACTTCAAATGAATGTAAATGCGACACTTCCTTGCAAAGAAATAGCGTTTGCAGATGTCTACGTATCGTAGCAATA
The DNA here is from genome assembly GCF_050948175.1 of Xylocopa sonorina. Lineage (NCBI taxonomy): Eukaryota > Metazoa > Arthropoda > Insecta > Hymenoptera > Apidae > Xylocopa > Xylocopa sonorina. The sequence goes on along the minus strand of NW_027490269.1, from coordinate 665,831 downwards.
GATATGGAATGCTTCTTAAAACGCGATATCGCATCTCATTTCTACGTTTCATGGTAAGATATAATATGATTTGCGAAGTGTCAAGTATTCCTCGTCTACTATCCAAATGAGTGTAAATGCGTCACTTCCTAGCAAGGAAATAGCGTTTGCAGATGTCTACGTATCGTAGCTATAGATTTCTAATGCTTCTTAAAACGCGATATTGCATCTCATTTCTATGTTTCATGGTAAGATATAATATGATTTGCGAAGTGTTACGTATTCCTCGTCTACACTTCAAATGAATGTGAATGCGACACTTCCTCGCTAGGAAATAGCGTTTGCAGATGTCTACGTATCGCAGCAATAGATATGTAATGCTTCTTAAAACGCGATGTCGCATCTCATTTCTATGTTTCATGGCTAGATATAATATGATTTGCGAAGTGTTATGTATTCCTCGTCTACACTTCAAATGAATGTAAATGCGACACTGCCTTGCTAGGAAATAGCGTCTGCAGATGCCTAGGTATCGTAGCGATAGTGTTCTAATGCTTCCTAAAACGCGATATCGCATCTCATTTCTATGTTTCATGGTAAGATATAATATGATTTGCGAAGTGTTATGTATTCCTCGTCTACACTTCAAATGAATGTGAATGCGACACTTCCTCGCTAGGAAATAGCGTTTGCAGATGTCTACATATCGTAGCAATAGATTTCTAATCCTTCTTAAAACGCGATATCGCATCTCATTTCTATGTTTCATGGTAAGACATAATATGATTTGCGAAGTGTCATGTATTCCTCGTCTACACTTCAAATGAATGTAAATGCAACACTTCCTTGCAAGGAAATAGCGTTTGCAGATGTTTACCTATCGTAGCAATAGAGTTCTAATGCTTCTTAAAACGCGATATCGCATCTCATTTCTATGTTTCATGGTAAGATATAATATGATTTGCGAAGTGTTATGTATTCCTCGTCTGCACTTCAAATGAATGTAAATGCGACACTTCCTTGCAAGGAAATAGCGTTTGCAGATGTCTACCTATCGTAGCAATAGAGTTCTAATGCTTCTTAAAACGCGATATCGCATCTCATTTCTATGTTTCATGGTAAGATATAATATGATTTGCGAAGTGTCATGTATTCCTCGTCTACACTTCAAATGAATGTAAATGCGACACTTCCTTGCTAGGAAATAGCGACTGCAGAGGTGTAAGTATCGTAGCAATAGATCTCTAATGCTTCTTAAAACGCGATATCGCATCTCATTTCTATGTTTCATGGTAAGATGTAATATGATTTGCGAAGTGTTATGTATTCCTCGTCTACACTTCAAATGAATGTAAATGCGACACTTCCTTGCAAGGAAATAGCGTTTGCAGTTGTCTACGTATCGTAGCAATAGAGTTCTTATGATTCTTAAAACGCGATATCGCATCTCATTTCTATCTTTCATGGTAAGATATAATATGATTTGCCAAGTGTTATGTATTCCTCGTCTACACTTCAAATGAATGTGAATGCGACACTTCCTTGCTAGGAAATGACGGATGCAGATGTCTGTGTATCGTAGCAATAGAGTTCAGATGATTCTTAAAACGCGATATCGCATCTCATTTCTATGTTTCATGGTAAGATATAACATGATTTGCGAAGTGTTATTTATTCCTCGTCTACACTTCAATTGAATGTAAATGCGACACTTCCTTGCTAGGAAATAGCGTCTGCAGATGTCTAGGTATCGTAGCGATAGAGTTCTAATGCTTCTTTAAACGCGATATCGCATCTCATTTCCATGTTTCATGGTAGGATATAATATGATTTGTGAAGTGTTATGTATTCCTCGTCTACACTTCAAATGAATGTAAATGCGACACTTCCTTGCAACGAAATAGCGTTTGCAGATGTCTACGTATCGTAGCAATAGATATGTAATGCTTCTTAAGACGCGATATCGCATCCCATTTCTACGTTTCATGGTAAGATATAATATGATTTGCGAAGTGTCAAGTATTCCTCGTCTACTATTCAAATGAGTGTTAATGCGTCACTTCCTAGCAAGGAAATAGCGTTTGCAGATGTCTACGTATCGTAGCTATAGACTTCTAATGCTTCTTAAAACGCGATATCGCATCTCATTTCTATGTTTCATGGTAAGATATAATATGATTTGCGAAGTGTTATGTTTTCCTCGTCTACACCTCAAATGAATGTAAATGCGACACTTCCTTGCTAGGAAATAGAGTTTGCAGATGTCTACCTACTGTAGCAATAGAGTTCTAATGCTTCTTAAAACGCGAAATCGCATCTCATTTCTATGTTTCATGGTAAGATATAGTATGATTTGCGAAGTGTTATGTTCTCCTCGTCTACACTTCAAATGAATGTAAATGCGACACTTCCTTGCAAAGAAATAGCGTTGCAGATGTCTACGTATCGTAGCAACAGATTTCTAATGCTTCTTAAAACGCGACATCGCATCTCATTTCTATGTTTCATGGTGAGGTATAATATGATTTGCGAAGTGTCATGTATTCTACGTCTACACTTCAAATGAATGTAAATGCGACACTTCCTTGCTAGGAAATAGCGTCTGCAGATGTCTAGGTATCGTAGCGATAGAGTTCTAATGCTTCTTTAAACGCGATATCGCATCTCATTTCCATGTTTCATAGTAGGATATAATATGATTTGCGAAGTGTTATGTATTCCTCGTCTACACTTCAAATGAATGTAAATGCAACACTTCCTTGCAAGGAAATAGCGTTTGCAGATGTTTACCTATCGTAGCAATAGAGTTCTAATGCTTCTTAAAACGCGATATCGCATCTCATTTCTATGTTTCATGGTAAGATATAATATGATTTGCGAAGTGTTATGTATTCCTCGTCTGCACTTCAAATGAATGTAAATGCGACACTTCCTTGCAAGGAAATAGCGTTTGCAGATGTCTACCTATCGTAGCAATAGAGTTCTAATGCTTCTTAAAACGCGATATCGCATCTCATTTCTATGTTTCATGGTAAGATATAATATGATTTGCGAAGTGTCATGTATTCCTCGTCTACACTTCAAATGAATGTAATGCGACACTTCCTTGCTAGGAAATAGCGACTGCAGAGGTGTAAGTATCGTAGCAATAGATCTCTAATGCTTCTTAAAACGCGATATCGCATCTCATTTCTATGTTTCATGGTAAGATGTAATATGATTTGCGAAGTGTTATGTATTCCTCGTCTACACTTCAAATGAATGTAAATGCGACACTTCCTTGCAAGGAAATAGCGTTTGCAGTTGTCTACGTATCGTAGCAATAGAGTTCTTATGATTCTTAAAACGCGATATCGCATCTCATTTCTATCTTTCATGGTAAGATATAATATGATTTGCCAAGTGTTATGTATTCCTCGTCTACACTTCAAATGAATGTGAATGCGACACTTCCTTGCTAGGAAATGACGGATGCAGATGTCTGTGTATCGTAGCAATAGAGTTCAGATGATTCTTAAAACGCGATATCGCATCTCATTTCTATGTTTCATGGTAAGATATAACATGATTTGCGAAGTGTTATTTATTCCTCGTCTACACTTCAATTGAATGTAAATGCGACACTTCCTTGCTAGGAAATAGCGTCCTGCAGATGTCTAGGTATCGTAGCGATAGAGTTCTAATGCTTCTTTAAACGCGATATCGCATCTCATTTCCATGTTTCATGGTAGGATATAATATGATTTGTGAAGTGTTATGTATTCCTCGTCTACACTTCAAATGAATGTAAATGCGACACTTCCTTGCAACGAAATAGCGTTTGCAGATGTCTACGTATCGTAGCAATAGATATGTAATGCTTCTTAAGACGCGATATCGCATCCCATTTCTACGTTTCATGGTAAGATATAATATGATTTGCGAAGTGTCAAGTATTCCTCGTCTACTATTCAAATGAGTGTTAATGCGTCACTTCCTAGCAAGGAAATAGCGTTTGCAGATGTCTACGTATCGTAGCTATAGACTTCTAATGCTTCTTAAAACGCGATATCGCATCTCATTTCTATGTTTCATGGTAAGATATAATATGATTTGCGAAGTGTTATGTTTTCCTCGTCTACACCTCAAATGAATGTAAATGCGACACTTCCTTGCTAGGAATAGAGTTTGCAGATGTCTACCTACTGTAGCAATAGAGTTCTAATGCTTCTTAAAACGCGAAATCGCATCTCATTTCTATGTTTCATGGTAAGATATAGTATGATTTGCGAAGTGTTATGTTCTCCTCGTCTACACTTCAAATGAATGTAAATGCGACACTTCCTTGCAAAGAAATAGCGTTTGCAGATGTCTACGTATCGTAGCAACAGATTTCTAATGCTTCTTAAAACGCGACATCGCATCTCATTTCTATGTTTCATGGTAAGGTATAATATGATTTGCGAAGTGTCATGTATTCTACGTCTACACTTCAAATGAATGTAAATGCGACACTTCCTTGCTAGGAAATAGCGTCTGCAGATGTCTAGGTATCGTAGCGATAGAGTTCTAATGCTTCTTTAAACGCGATATCGCATCTCATTTCCATGTTTCCATAGTAGGATATAATATGATTTGCGAAGTGTTATGTATTCCTCGTCTACACTTCAAATGAATGTAAATGCGACACTTCCTTGCAAAGAAATAGCGTTTGCAGATGTCTACGTATCGTAGCAATAGATATGGAATGCTTCTTAAAACGCGATATCGCATCTCATTTCTACGTTTCATGGTAAGATATAATATGATTTGCGAAGTGTCAAGTAATCCTCGTCTACTATCCAAATGAGTGTAAATGCGTCACTTCCTAGCAAGGAAATAGCGTTTGCAGATGTCTACGTATCGTAGCTATAGATTTCTAATGCTTCTTAAAACGCGATATTGCATCTCATTTCTATGTTTCATGGTAAGATATAATATGATTTGCGAAGTGTTACGTATTCCTCGTCTACACCTTCAAATGAATGTGAATGCGACACTTCCTCGCTAGGAAATAGCGTTTGCAGATGTCTACGTATCGCAGCAATAGATATGTAATGCTTCTTAAAACGCGATGTCGCATCTCATTTCTATGTTTCATGGCTAGATATAATATGATTTGCGAAGTGTTATGTATTCCTCGTCTACACTTCAAATGAATGTAAATGCGACACTGCCTTGCTAGGAAATAGCGTCTGCAGATGCCTAGGTATCGTAGCGATAGTGTTCTAATGCTTCCTAAAACGCGATATCGCATCTCATTTCTATGTTTCATGGTAAGATATAATATGATTTGCGAAGTGTTATGTATTCCTCGTCTACACTTCAAATGAATGTGAATGCGACACTTCCTCGCTAGGAAATAGCGTTTGCAGATGTCTACATATCGTAGCAATAGATTTCTAATCCTTCTTAAAACGCGATATCGCATCTCATTTCTATGTTTCATGGTAAGACATAATATGATTTGCGAAGTGTCATGTATTCCTCGTCTACTATTCAAATGAGCGTAAAAGCGACACTTCTTTGCAAGGAAATGGCGTTTGCAGATGTCTACCTATCGTTGCAATAGAGGTCTAATGCTTCTTAAAACGCGATATCGCATCTCATTCCTATGTTTCATGGTAAGATATAATATGATTTGCGAAGTGTTATGTATTCCTCGTCTACACTTCAAATGAATGTAAATGCGACACTTCCTTGCAACGAAATAGCGTTTGCAGATGTCTACGTATCGTAGCAATAGATATGTAATGCTTCTTAAGACGCGATATCGCATCCCATTTCTACGTTTCATGGTAAGATATAATATGATTTGCGAAGTGTCAAGTATTCCTCGTCTACACTTCATTGAATGTAAATGCGACACTTCCTTGCTAGGAAATAGCGTCTGCAGATGTCTAGGTATCGTAGCGATAGAGTTCTAATGCTTCTTTAAACGCGATATCGCATCTCATTTCCATGTTTCATGGTAGGATATAATATGATTTGTGAAGTGTTATGTATTCCTCGTCTACACTTCAAATGAATGTAAATGCGACACTTCCTTGCAACGAAATAGCGTTTGCAGATGTCTACGTATCGTAGCAATAGATATGTAATGCTTCTTAAGACGCGATATCGCATCCCATTTCTACGTTTCATGGTAAGATATAATATGATTTGCGAAGTGTCAAGTATTCCTCGTCTACTATTCAAATGAGTGTTAATGCGTCACTTCCTAGCAAGGAAATAGCGTTTGCAGATGTCTACGTATCGTAGCTATAGACTTCTAATGCTTCTTAAAACGCGATATCGCATCTCATTTCTATGTTTCATGGTAAGATATAATATGATTTGCGAAGTGTTATGTTTTCCTCGTCTACACCTCAAATGAATGTAAATGCGACACTTCCTTGCTAGGAAATAGAGTTTGCAGATGTCTACCTACTGTAGCAATAGAGTTCTAATGCTTCTTAAAACGCGAAATCGCATCTCATTTCTATGTTTCATGGTAAGATATAGTATGATTTGCGAAGTGTTATGTTCTCCTCGTCTACACTTCAAATGAATGTAAATGCGACACTTCCTTGCAAAGAAATAGCGTTTGCAGATGTCTACGTATCGTAGCAACAGATTTCTAATGCTTCTTAAAACGCGACATCGCATCTCATTTCTATGTTTCATGGTGAGGTATAATATGATTTGCGAAGTGTCATGTATTCTACGTCTACACTTCAAATGAATGTAAATGCGACACTTCCTTGCTAGGAAATAGCGTCTGCAGATGTCTAGGTATCGTAGCGATAGAGTTCTAATGCTTCTTTAAACGCGATATCGCATCTCATTTCCATGTTCATGGTAGGATATAATATGATTTGCGAAGTGTTATGTATTCCTCGTCTACACTTCAAATGAATGTAAATGCGACACTTCCTTGCAAAGAAATAGCGTTTGCAGATGTCTACGTATCGTAGCAATAGATATGGAATGCTTCTTAAAACGCGATATCGCATCTCATTTCACGTTTCATGGTAAGATATAATATGATTTGCGAAGTGTCATGTATTCCTCGTCTACTATTCAAATGAGCGTAAAAGCGACACTTCTTTGCAAGGAAATGGCGTTTGCAGATGTCTACCTATCGTTGCAATAGAGGTCTAATGCTTCTTAAAACGCGATATCGCATCTCATTCCTATGTTTTCATGGTAAGATATAATATGATTTGCGAAGTGTTATGTATTCCTCGTCTACACTTCAAATGAATGTAAATGCGACACTTCCTTGCAACGAAATAGCGTTTGCAGATGTCTACGTATCGTAGCAATAGATATGTAATGCTTCTTAAGACGCGATATCGCATCCCATTTCTACGTTTCATGGTAAGATATAATATGATTTGCGAAGTGTCAAGTATTCCTCGTCTACTGTTCAAATGAGTGTAAATGCGTCACTTCCTTGCAAGGAAATAGCGTTTGCAGATGTCTACGTATCGTAGCTATAGATTTCTAATGCTTCTTAAAACGCGATATTGCATGTCATTTCTATGTTTCATGGTAAGATATAATATGATTTGCGAAGTGTTACGTATTCCTCGTCTACACTTCAAATGAATGTGAATGCGACACTTCCTCGCTAGGAAATAGCGTTTGCAGATGTCTACGTATCGTAGCAATAGATATGTAATGCTTCTTAAAACGCGATGTCGCATCTCATTTCTATGTTTCATGGCTAGTTATATAATATGATTTGCGAGGTGTTATGTATTCCTCGTTTACACTTCAAATGAATGTAAATGCGACACTTCCTTGCAAGGAAATAGCGTTGCAGATGTCTACCTATCGTAGCAATAGAGTTCTAATGCTTCTTAAAACGCGATATCGCATCTCATTTCTATGTTTCATGGTAAGATGTAATATGATTTGCGAAGTGTTATGTATTCCTCGTCTACACTTCAAATGAATGTAAATGCGACACTTCCTTGCAAGGAAGTAGCGATTGCAGATGTCTACGTATCGAAGCAATAGAGTTCTAATGCTTCTTAAAACGCGATATCGCATCTCATTTCTATGTTTCATGGTAAGATATAATATGATTTGCGAAGTGTTATGTATTCCTCGTCTACACTTCAAATGAATGTGAATGCGACACTTCCTCGCTAGGAAATAGCGTTTGCAGATGTCTACGTATCGTAGCAATAGATATGTAATGCTTCTTAAAACGCGATGTCGCATCTCATTTCTATGTTTCATGGCTAGATATAATATGATTTGCGAGGTGTTATGTATTCCTCGTTTACACTTCAAATGAATGTAAATGCGACACTTCCTTGCAAGGAAATAGCGTTTGCAGATGTCTACCTATCGTAGCAATAGAGTTCTAATGCTTCTTAAAACGCGATATCGCATCTCATTTCTATGTTTCATGGTAAGATGTAATATGATTTGCGAAGTGTTATGTATTCCTCGTCTACACTTCAAATGAATGTAAATGCGACACTTCCTTGCAAGGAAGTAGCGATTGCAGATGTCTACGTATCGAAGCAATAGAGTTCTAATGCTTCTTAAAACGCGATATCGCATCTCATTTCTATGTTTCATGGTAAGATATAATATGATTTGCGAAGTGTTATGTATTCCTCGTCCACACTTAAATGAATGTAAATGCGACACTTCCTTGCAAAGAAATAGCGTTTGCAGATGTCTACGTATCGTAGCAATAGATATGTAATGCTTCTTAAAACGCGATATCGCATCTCATTTCTACGTTTCATGGTAAGATATAATATGATTTGCGAAGTGTCATGTATTCCTCGTCTACTATTCAAATGAGTGTAAATGCGACACTTCCTAGCAAGGAAATAGCGTTTGCAGATGTCTACGTATCGTAGCTATAGATTTCTAATGCTTCTTAAAAAGTGATATAGCATCTCATTTCTATGTTTCATGGTAAGATATAATATGATTTGCGAAGTGTCATGTATTCCTCGTCTACACTTCAAATGAATGTAAATGCAACACTTCCTTGCAAGGAAATGGCGTTTGCAGATGTCTACCTATCGTTGCAATAGAGGTCTAATGCTTCTTAAAACGCGATATCGCATCTCATTCCTATGTTTCATGGTAAGATATAATATGATTTGCGAAGTGTTATGTATTCCTCGTCTACACTTCAAATGAATGTAAATGCGACACTTCCTTGCAACGAAATAGCGTTTGCAGATGTCTACGTATCGTAGCAATAGATATGTAATGCTTCTTAAGACGCGATATCGCATCCCATTTCTACGTTTCATGGTAAGATATAATATGATTTGCGAAGTGTCAAGTATTCCTCGTCTACTGTTCAAATGAGTGTAAATGCGTCACTTCCTTGCAAGGAAATAGCGTTTGCAGATGTCTACGTATCGTAGCTATAGATTTCTAATGCTTCTTAAAACGCGATATTGCATGTCATTTCTATGTTTCATGGTAAGATATAATATGATTTGCGAAGTGTTACGTATTCCTCGTCTACACTTCAAATGAATGTGAATGCGACACTTCCTCGCTAGGAAATAGCGTTTGCAGATGTCTACGTATCGTAGCAATAGATATGTAATGCTTCTTAAAACGCGATGTCGCATCTCATTTCTATGTTTCATGGCTAGATATAATATGATTTGCGAGGTGTTATGTATTCCTCGTTTACACTTCAAATGAATGTAAATGCGACACTTCCTTGCAAGGAAATAGCGTTTGCAGATGTCTACCTATCGTAGCAATAGAGTTCTAATGCTTCTTAAACGCGATATCGCATCTCATTTCTATGTTTCATGGTAAGATGTAATATGATTTGCGAAGTGTTATGTATTCCTCGTCTACACTTCAAATGAATGTAAATGCGACAACTTCCTTGCAAGGAAGTAGCGATTGCAGATGTCTACGTATCGAAGCAATAGAGTTCTAATGCTTCTTAAAACGCGATATCGCATCTCATTTCTATGTTTCATGGTAAGATATAATATGATTTGCGAAGTGTTATGTATTCCTCGTCTACACTTCAAATGAATGTGAATGCGACACTTCCTCGCTAGGAAATAGCGTTTGCAGATGTCTACGTATCGTAGCAATAGATATGTAATGCTTCTTAAAACGCGATGTCGCATCTCATTTCTATGTTTCATGGCTAGATATAATATGATTTGCGAGGTGTTATGTATTCCTCGTTTACACTTCAAATGAATGTAAATGCGGACACTTCCTTGCAAGGAAATAGCGTTTGCAGATGTCTACCTATCGTAGCAATAGAGTTCTAATGCTTCTTAAAACGCGATATCGCATCTCATTTCTATGTTTCATGGTAAGATGTAATATGATTTGCGAAGTGTTATGTATTCCTCGTCTACACTTCAAATGAATGTAAATGCGGACACTTCCTTGCAAGGAAGTAGCGATTGCAGATGTCTACGTATCGAAGCAATAGAGTTCTAATGCTTCTTAAAACGCGATATCGCATCTCATTTCTATGTTTCATGGTAAGATATAATATGATTTGCGAAGTGTTATGTATTCCTCGTCCACACTTAAATGAATGTAAATGCGACACTTCCTTGCAAAGAAATAGCGTTTGCAGATGTCTACGTATCGTAGCAATAGAGTTCTTATGATTCTTAAAACGCGATATCGCATTTCATTTCTATGTTTCATGGTAAGATATAATATGATTTGCGAAGTGTTATGTATTCCTCGTCTACACTTCAAATGAATGTAAATGCGACACTTCCTTACTAGGAAAAAGCGTCTGCAGATGTCTAGGTATCGTAGCGATGGAGTTCTAATGCTTCTTAAAACGCGATATCGCATTTCATTTCTATGTTTCATGATAAGATATAATATGATTTGCGAAGTGTTATGTATTCCTCGTCTACACTTCAAATGAATGTAAATGCGACACTTCCTTGCAAGGAAATAGCGTTTGCAGATGTCTACGTATCGTAGCTATAGATTTCTAATGCTTCTTAAAAAGCGATATCGCATCTCATTTCTATGTTTCATGGTAAGATATAATATGATTTGCGAAGTGTCATGTATTCCTCGTCTACACTTCAAATGAATGTAAATGCAACACTTCCTTGCAAGGAAATAGCGTTTGCAGATGTTTACCTATCGTAGCAGGACTGTTCTAATGCTTCTTAAAACGCGATATCGCATCTCATTTCTATGTTTCATGGTAAGATATAATATGATTTGCGAAGTGTTATGTATTCTCGTCTGCACTTCAAATGAATGTAAATGCGACACTTCCTTGCAAGGAAATAGCGTTTGCAGATGTCTAAGTATCGTAGCAATAGAGTTCTTATGATTCTTAAAACGCGATATCGCATTTCATTTCTATGTTTCATGGTAAGATATAATATGATTTGCGAAGTGTTATGTATTCCCCGTCTACACTTCAAATGAATGTAAATGCGACACTTCCTTGCGAGGAAATAGCGTCAGCAGATGTCTAGGTATCGTAGCGATAGTGTTCTAATGCGTCCTAAAACGCGATATCGCATCTCATTTCTATGTTTCATGGTAAGATATAATATGATTTGCGAAGTGTTATGTATTCCTCGTCTACACTTCAAATGAATGTGAATGCGACACTTCCTCGCTAGGAAATAGCGTTTGCAGATGTTTACCTATTATGCAATAGAGTTCTAGTGCTTCTTAAAACGCGATATCGCATCTCATTTCTATGTTTCATGGTAAGATATAATATGATTTGCGAAGTGTTATGTATTCCTCGTCTGCACTTCAAATGAATGTAAATGCGACACTTCCTTGCAAGGAAATAGCGTTTGCAGATGTCTACGTATCGTAGCAATAGAGTTCTTATGATTCTTAATACGCGATATCGCATCTCATTTCTATGTTTCATGTAAGATATAATATGATTTGCGAGGTGTTATGTATTCCTCGTCTACACTTCAAATGAATGTAAATGCGACACTTCCTTGCAAGGAAATAGCGTTTGCAGATGTCTACCTATCGTAGCAATAGAGTTCTAATGCTTCTTAAAACGCGATATCGCATCTCATTTCTATGTTTCATGGTAAGATGTAATATGATTTGCGAAGTGTTATGTATTCCTCGTCTACACTTCAAATGAATGTAAATGCGACACTTCCTTGCAAGGAAGTAGCGATTGCAGATGTCTACGTATCGAAGCAATAGAGTTCTAATGCTTCTTAAAACGCGATATCGCATCTCATTTCTATGTTTCATGGTAAGATATAATATGATTTGCGAAGTGTATGTATTCCTCGTCCACACTTAAATGAATGTAAATGCGACACTTCCTTGCAAAGAAATAGCGTTTGCAGATGTCTACGTATCGTAGCAATAGATATGTAATGCTTCTTAAAACGCAATATCGCATCTCATTTCTACGTTTCATGGTAAGATATAATATGATTTGCGAAGTGTCATGTATTCCTCGTCTACTATTCAAATGAGTGTAAATGCGACACTTCCTAGCAAGGAAATAGCGTTTGCAGATGTCTACGTATCGTAGCTATAGATTTCTAATGCTTCTTAAAAAGCGATATCGCATCTCATTTTTATGTTTCATGGTAAGATATAATATGATTTGCGAAGTGTCATGTATTCCTCGTTCTACACTTCAAATGAATGTAAATGCAACACTTCCTTGCAAGGAAATAGCGTTTGCAGATGTTTACCTATCGTAGCAGGAGTGTTCTAATGCTTCTTAAAACGCGATATCACATCTCATTTCTATGTTTCATGGTACGATATAATATGATTTGCGAAGTGTTATGTATTCCTCGTCTGCACTCCAAATGAATGTAAATGCGACACTTCCTTGCAAGGAAATAGCGTTTGCAGATGTCTACGTATCGTAGCAATAGAGTTCTTAATGCTTCTTAAAACGCTATATCGCATCTCATTTCTATGTTTCATGGTAAGATATAATATGATTTGCGAAGTGTTATGTATTCCTCGTCTACACATCAAATGAATGTAAATGCGACACTTCCTTGCAAGGAAATAGCGTTTGCAGATGTCTACCTATCGTAGCGATAGAGTTCTAATGCTTCTTAAAACGCTATATCGCATTTCATTTCTATGTTTCATGGTAAGATATAATATGATTGCGAAGTGTTATGTATTCCTCGTCTACACTTCAAATGAATGTAAATGCGACACTTCCTTGCAAGGAAATAGCGTCTGCAGATGTCTACGTAACGTAGCAATAGAGTTCTTATGATTCTTAAAACGCGATATTGCATCTTATTTCTATGTTTCATGGTAAGATATAATATGATTTGCGAAGTGTCATATATTCCTCGTCTACACTTCAAATGAATGTAAATGGGACACTTCCTTGCTAGGGAAATAGCGTCTGCAGATGTCTAGGTATCGTAGCAATAGAGTTCTAATGCTTCTTAAAACGAGATATTGCATCTCATATCTATGTTTCATGATAAGATATAATATTCATTGCGAAGTGTTATGCATTCCTCGTCTACGATTCAAATGAATGTAAATGCGGACACTTCCTTGCAAGGAAATAGCGTTTGCAGTTGTCTACGTATCGTAGCAATAGAGTTCTTATGATTCTTAAAACGCGATATCGCATCTCATTTCTATCTTTCATGGTAAGATATAAATATGATTTGCGAAGTGTTATGTATTCCTCGTCTACACTTCAATGAATGTAAATGCGACACTTCCTTGCAAGGAAATAGCGTTTGCAGATGTCTACCTATCGTAGCAATAGAGTTCTAATGCTTCTTAAAACGCGATATCGCATCTCATTTCTATGTTCATGGTAAGATGTAATATGATTTGCGAAGTGTTATGTATTCCTCGTCTACACTTCAAATGAATGTAATGCGACACTTCCTTGCAAGGAAGTAGCGATTGCAGATGTCTACGTATCGAAGCAATAGAGTTCTAATGCTTCTTAAAACGCGATATCGCATCTCATTTCTATGTTTCATGGTAAGATATAATATGATTTGCGAAGTGTTATGTATTCCTCGTCCACACTTAAATGAATGTAAATGCGACACTTCCTTGCAAAGAAATAGCGTTTGCAGATGTCTACGTATCGTAGCAATAGATATGTAATGCTTCTTAAAAACCGCAATATCGCATCTCATTTCTACGTTTCATGGTAAGATATAATATGATTTGCGAAGTGTCATGTATTCCTCGTCTACTATTCAAATGAGTGTAAATGCGACACTTCCTAGCAAGGAAATAGCGTTTGCAGATGTCTACGTATCGTAGCTATAGATTTCTAATGCTTCTTAAAAAGCGATATCGCATCTCATTTCTATGTTTCATGGTAAGATATAATATGATTTGCGAAGTGTCATGTATTCCTCGTCTACACTTCAAATGAATGTAAATGCAACACTTCCTTGCAAGGAAATAGCGTTTGCAGATGTTTACCTATCGTAGCAGGAGTGTTCTAATGCTTCTTAAAACGCGATATCACATCTCATTTCTATGTTTTCATGGTAAGATATAATATGATTTGCGAAGTGTTATGTATTCCTCGTCTGCACTCCAAATGAATGTAAATGCGACACTTCCTTGCAAGGAAATAGCGTTTGCAGATGTCTACGTATCGTAGCAATAGAGTTCTAATGCTTCTTAAAACGCTATATCGCATCTCATTTCTATGTTTCATGGTAAGATATAATATGATTTGCGAAGTGTTATGTATTCCTCGTCTACACATCAAATGAATGTAAATGCGACACTTCCTTGCAAGGAAATAGCGTTTGCAGATGTCTACCTATCGTAGCGATAGAGTTCTAATGCTTCTTAAAACGCTATATCGCATTTCATTTCTATGTTTCATGGTAAGATATAATATGATTTGCGAAGTGTTATGTATTCCTCGTCTACACTTCAAATGAATGTAAATGCGACACTTCCTTGCAAGGAAATAGCGTCTGCAGATGTCTACGTAACGTAGCAATAGAGTTCTTATGATTCTTAAAACGCGATATTGCATCTTATTTCTATGTTTCATGGTAAGATATAATATGATTTGCGAAGTGTCATATATTCCTCGTCTACACTTCAAATGAATGTAAATGGGACACTTCCTTGCTAGGAAATAGCGTCTGCAGATGTCTAGGTATCGTAGCAATAGAGTTCTAATGCTTCTTAAAACGAGATATTGCATCTCATATCTATGTTTCATGATAAGATATAATATTCATTGCGAAGTGTTATGCATTCCTCGTCTACGATTCAAATGAATGTAAATGCGACACTTCCTTGCAAGGAAATAGCGTTTGCAGTTGTCTACGTATCGTAGCAATAGAGTTCTTATGATTCTTAAAACGCGATATCGCATCTCATTTCTATCTTTCATGGTAAGATATAATATGATTTGCGAAGTGTTATGTATTCCTCGTCTACACTTCAAATGAATGTGAATGCGACACTTCCTTGCTAGGAAAAAGCGTTTGCAGATGTCTACGTATCGTAGCAATAGTGATCTTATGATTCTTAAAACGCGATATCGCATCTCATTTCTATGTTTCATGGTAAGATATAATATGATTTGCGAAGTGTTATATATTCGTCGTCTACACTTCAAATGAATGTAAATGCGATACTTCCTTGCTAGGAAGTAGCGTTTGCAGATGTCTACGTATCGTAGCAATAGTGTTCTTATGATTCTTAAAACGCGATAACGCATCTCATGTCTATGTTTCATGGTAAGATATAATATGATTTGCGAAGTGTTATGTATTCCTCGTCTACACTTCAAATGAATGTAAATGCAGCACTTCCTTGCTAGGAAATAGCGTCTGGAGATGTCTACGTATCGTAGCAATAGATTTTTAGTGCTTCTTAAAACGCGATATCGAATCTCATTTCTATGTTTCATGGTAAGATATAATGTGATTTGCGAAGTGTCATGTATTCCTCGTCTACACTTCAAATGAATGTAAATGCGACACTTCCTTGCAAGGAAATAGCGTCTACAGATGTCTACGTATCGTAGCAATAGAGTTCTTATGATTCTTAAAACGCGATATTGCATCTTATTTCTATGTTTCATGGTAAGATATAATATGATTTGCGAAGTGTCATGTATTCCTCGTCTACACTTCAAATGAATGTAAATGCGACACTTCCTTGCTAGGAAATAGCGTCTCCAGATGACTAGGTATCGTAGCAATAGAGTTCTAATGCTTCTTAAAACGAGATATTGCATCTCATATCTATGTTTCATGATAAGATATAATATTCATTGCGAAGTGTTATGCATTCCTCGTCTACGATTGAAATGAATGTAAATGCGACACTTCCTTGCAAGGAAATAGCGTTTGCAGTTGTCTACGTATCGTAGCAATAGAGTTCTTATGATTCTTAATACGCGATATCGCATCTCATTTCTATGTTTCATGGTAAGACATAATATGATTTGCGAAGTGTTATGTATTCCTCGTCTACACTTCAAATGAATGTATATGCAACACTACCTTGCTAGGAAATAGCGTCTGCAGATGTCTAGGTATCGTAGCGATAGTGTTCTAATGCTTCCTAAAACGCGATAATCGCATCTCATTTCTATGTTTCATGGTAAGACATAATATGATTTGCGAAGTGTTATGTATTCCTCGTCTACACTTCAAATGAATGTGAATGCGACACTTCCTCGCTAGGAAATAGCGTTTGCAGAAGTCTACATATCGCAGCAATAGATTTCTAATCCTTCTTAAAACGCGATATCGCATCTCATTTCTATGTTTCATGGTAAGACATAATATGATTTGCGAAGTGTCATGTATTCCTCGTCTACACTTCAAATGAATGTAAATGCAACACTTCCTTGCAAGGAAATAGCGTCTGCAGATGTTTACCTATCGTAGCAATAGAGTTTCTAATGCTACTTAAAACGCGATATCGCATCTCATTTCTATGTTTCATGGTAAGATATAATATGATTTGCGAAGTGTTATGTATTCCTCGTCTGCACTTCAAATGAATGTAAATGCGACACTTCCTTGCAAGGAAATAGCGTTTGCAGATGTCTACGTATCGTAGCAATAGAGTTCTTATGATTCTTAATACGCGATATCGCATCTCATTTCTATGTTTCATGCTAAGGTATATTATGATTTGCGAAGTGTCATGTATTCCACGTCTACACTTCAAATGAATGTAAATGCGACACTTCCTTGCTAGGAAATAGCGTCTGCAGATGTCTAGGTATCGTAGCAATAGAGTTCAAATGCTTCTTAAAACGAGATATTGCATCTCATATCTATGTTTCATGATAACATATAATATTCATTGCGAAGTGTTATGCATTCCTCGTATACGATTCAAATGAATGTAAATGCGACACTTCCTTGCAAGGAAATAGCGTTTGCAGTTTTCAACGTATCGTAGCAATAGAGTTCTTATGATTCTTAAAACGCGATATCGCATCTCATTTCCATCTTTCATGGTAAGATATAATATGATTTGCGAAGTGTCATGTATTCCTCGTCTGCACTTCAAATGAATGTGAATGCGACACTTCCTCGCTAGGAAATAGCGTTTGCAGATGTCTACGTATCGTAGCAATAGATATGTAATGCTTCTTAAAACGCGATGTCGCATCTCATTTCTATGTTTCATGGCTAGATATAATATGATTTGCGAAGTGTTATGTATTCCTCGTCTACACTTCAAATGATTGTAAATGCGACACTTCCTTGCTAGGAAATAGCGTCTGCAGATGTCTAGGTATCGTAGCGATAGTGTTCTAATGCTTCCTAAAACGCGATTTCGCATCTCATTTCTATGTTTCATGGTAAGATATAATATGATTTGCGAAGTGTTATGTATTCCTCGTCTAGACTTCAAATGAATGTGAATGCGACACTTCCTCGCTAGGAAATAGCGTTTGCAGAAGTCTACATATCGCAGCAATAGATTTCTAATCCTTCTTAAAACGCGATATCGCATCTCATTTCTATGTTTCATGGTAAGACATAATATGATTTGCGAAGTGTCATGTATTCTCGTCTACACTTCAAATGAATGTAAATGCAACACTTCCTTGCAAGGAAATAGCGTCTGCAGATGTTTACCTATCGTAGCAATAGAGTTCTAATGCTACTTAAAACGCGATATCGCATCTCATTTCTATGTTTCATGGTATGATATAATATGATTTGCGAAGTGTTATGTATTCCTCGTCTGCACTTCAAATGAATGTAAATGCGACACTTCCTTGCAAGGAAATAGCGTTTGCAGATGTCTACGTATCGTAGCAATAGAGTTCTTATGATTCTTAATACGCGATATCGCATCTCATTTCTATGTTTCATGGTAAGGTATAATATGATTTGCGAAGTGTCATGTATTCCTCGTCTACATTTCAAATGAATGTAAATGCGACACTTCCTTGCTAGGAAATAGCGTCTGCAGATGTCTAGGTATCGTAGCAATAGAGTTCAAATGCTTCTTAAAACGAGATATTGCATCTCATATCTATGTTTCATGATAAGATATAATATTCATTGCGAAGTGTTATGCATTCCCCGTATACGATTCAAATGAATGTAAATGCGACTCTTCCTTGCAAGGAAATAGCGTTTGCAGTTTTCTACGTATCGTAGCAATAGAGTTCTTATGATTCTTAAAACGCGATATCGCATCTCATTTCCATCTTTCATGGTAAGATATAATATGATTTGCGAAGTGTTATGTATTCCACGTCTACACTTCAAATGAATGTGAATGCGACACTTCCTCGCTAGGAAATAGCGTTTGCAGATGTCTACGTATCGTAGCAATAGATTTCTAATCCTTCTTAAAACGCGATATCGCATCTCATTTCTATGTTTCATGGTAAGACATAATATGATTTGCGAAGTGTCATGTATTCCTCGTCTACACTTCAAATGAATGTAAAATGCAACACTTCCTTGCAAGGAAATAGCGTTTGCAGATGTTTACCTATCGTAGCAATAGAGTTTCTAATGCTTCTTAAAACGCGATATCGCATCTCATTTCCATCTTTCATGGTAAGATATAATATGATTTGCGAAGTGTTATGTATTCCTCGTCTACACTTCAAATGAATGTGAATGCGACACTTCCTCGCTAGGAAATAGCGTTTGCAGATGTCTAGGTATCGTAGCGATAGTGTTCTAATGCTTCCTAAAACGCGATATCGCATCTCATTTCTATGTTTCATGGTAAGATATAATATGATTTGCGAAGTGTTATGTATTCCTCGTCTACACTTCAAATGAATGTGAATGCGACACTTCCCGCTAGGAAATAACGGATGCAGATGTCTACGTATCGTAGCAATAGAGTTCAGATGATTCTTAAAATGCGATATCGCATCTCATTTCTATGTTTCATGGTAAGATATAATATGATTTGCGAAGTGTTATGTATTCCTCGTCTACACTTCAAATGAATGTAAATGCGACACTTCCTTGCTAGGAAATAGCGTCTGCAGATGTCTGGGTATCGTAGCGATAGAGTTCTAATGCTTCTTTAAACGCGATATCGCATCTCATTTCCATGTTTCATGGTAGGATATAATATGATTTGCGAAGTGTTTATGTATTCCTCGTCTTCACTTCAAATGAATGTAAATGCGACACTTCCTTGCAAAGAAATAGCGTTTGCAGATGTTTACCTATCGTAGCAATAGAGTTCTAATGCTTCTTAAAACGCGATATCGCATCTCATTTCTATGTTTCATGGTAAGATATAATATGATTTGCGAAGTGTCATGTATTCCTCGTCTACTATTCAAATGAGCGTAAAAGCGACACTTCTTTGCAAGGAAATGGCGTTTGGAGATGTCTACCTATCGTTGTAATAGAGGTCTAATGCTTCTTAAAACGCGATATCGCATCTCATTCCTATGTTTCATGGTAAGATATAATATGATTTGCGAAGTGTTATGTATTCCTCGTCTACACTTCAAATGAATGTAAATACGACACTTCCTTGCTAGGAAATAGCGTTTGCAGATGTCTACCTACCGTAGCAATAGAGTTCTAATGCTTCTTAAACGCGAAATCGCATCTCATTTCTATGCTTCATGGTAAGATATAGTATGATTTGCGAAGTGTTATGTATTCCTCGTCTACACTTCAAATGAATGTAAATGCGACACTTCTTTGCAAAGAAATAGCGTTTGCAGATGTCTACGTATCGTAGCAACAGATTTCTAATGCTTCTTAAAACGCGATATCGCATCTCATTTCTATGTTTCATGGTAAGGTATAATTTGATTCGCGAAGTGTCATGTATTCCTCGTCTACACTTCAAATGAATGTAAATGCGACACTTCCTTGCTAGGAAATAGCGTCTGCAGATGTCTAGGTATCGTAGCAATGGAGTTCAAATGCTTCTTAAAACGAGATATTGCATCTCATATCTATGTTTCATGATAAGATATAATATTCATTGCGAAGTGTTATGCATTCCTCGTATACGATTCAAATGAATGTAAATGCGACACTTCCTTGCAAGGAAATTGCGTTTGCAGTTTTCTACGTATCGTAGCAATAGAGTTCTTATTATTCTTAAAACGCGATATCGCATCTCATTTCCATCTTTCATGGTAAGATATAATATGATTTGCGAAGTGTTATGTATTCCTCGTCTACACTTCAAATGAATGTGAATGCGACACTTCCTCGCTAGGAAATAGCGTTTGCAGATGTCTACGTATCGTAGCAATAGATATGTAATGCTTCTTAAACGCGATGTCGCATCTCATATCTATGTTTCATGGCTAGATATAATATGATTTGCGAAGTGTTATGTATTCCTCGTCTACACTTCAAATGAATGTAAATGCGACACTTCCTTGCGAGGAAATAGCGTCTGCAGATGTCTAGGTATCGTAGCGATAGTGTTCTAATGCGTCCTAAGACGCGATATCGCATCTCATTTCTATGTTTCATGGTAAGATATAATATGATTTGCGATGTGTTATGTATTCCTCGTCTACACTTCAAATGAATGTGAATGCGCCACTTCCTCGCTAGGAAATAGCGTTTGCAGATGTTTACCTATCGTAGCAATAGAGTTCTAATGCTTCTTAAAACGCGATATCGCATCTCATTTCTATGTTTCATGGTAAGATATAATATGATTTGCGAAGTGTTATGTATTCCTCGTCTGCACTTCAAATGAATGTAAATGCGACACTTCCTTGCAAGGAAATAGCGTTTGCAGATGTCTACGTATCGTAGCAATAGAGTTCTAATGCTTCTTTAAAACGCGATATCGCATCTCATTTCTATGTTTCATGGTAAGATATAATATGATTTGCGAAGTGTTATGTATTCCTCGTCTGCACTTCAAATGAATGTAAATGCGACACTTCCTTGCAAGGAAATAGCGTTTGCAGATGTCTACGTATCGTAGCAATAGAGTTCTTACGATTCTTAATACGCGATATCGCATCTCATTTCTATGTTTCATGGTAAGATATAATATGATTTGCGAAGTGTTATGTATTCCTCGTCTACACTTAAATGAATGTAAATGCGACACTTCCTTGCAAAGAAATAGCGTTTGCAGATGTCTACGTATCGTTGCAATAGATATGTAATGCTTCTTAAAACGCGATATCGCATCTCATTTCTACGTTTCATGGTAAGATATAATATGATTTGCGAAGTGTCATGTATTCCTCGTCTACTATTCAAATGAGTGTAAATGCGACACTTCCTAGCAAGGAAATAGCGTTTGCAGATGTCTACGTATCGTAGCTATAGATTTCTAATGCTTCTTAAAAAGCGATATCGCATCTCATTTCTATGTTTCATGGTAAGATATAATATGATTTGCGAAGTGTCATGTATTCCTCGTCTACACTTCAAATGAATGTAAATGCAACACTTCCTTGCAAGGAAATAGCGTTTGCAGATGTCTACGTATCGTAGCAATAGAGTTCTTATGATTCTTAATACGCGATACCGCATCTCATTTCTATGTTTCATGGTAAGATATAATATGATTTGCGAAGTGTTATGTATTCCTCGTCTACACTTCAAATGAATGTAAATGCGACACTTCCTTGCAAGGAAATAGCGTCTGCAGATATCTACGTATCGTAGCAATACAGTTCTTGTGATTCTTAAAACGCGATATTGCATCTTATTTCTATGTTTCATGGTAAGATATAATATGATTTGCGAAGTGTCATGTATTCCCTCGTCTACACTTCAAATGAATGTAAATGCGACTCTTCCTTGCTAGGAAATAGCGTCTGCAGATGTCTAGGTATCGTAGCAATAGAGTTCTAATGCTTCTTAAAACGAGATATTGCATCTCATATCTATGTTTCATGATAAGATATAATATTCATTGCGAAGTGTTATGCATTCCTCGTCTACCGATTCAAATGAATGTAAATGCGACACTTCCTTGCAAGGAAATAGCGTTTGCAGTTGCCTACGTATCGTAGCAATAGAGTTCTTATGATTCTTAAAACGCGATATCGCATCTCATTTCCATCTTTCATGGTAAGATATAATATGATTTGCGAAGTGTTATGTATTCCTCGTCTACACTTCAAATGAATGTGAATGCGACACTTCCTCGCTAGGAAATAGCGTTTGCAGATGTCTACGTATCGTAGCAATAGATATGTAATGCTTCTTAAAACGCGATGTCGCATCTCATTTCTATGTTTCATGGCTAGATATAATATGATTTGCGAAGTGTTATGTATTCCTCGTCTACACTTCAAATGAATGTAAATGCGACACTTCCTTGCGAGGAAATAGCGTCTGCAGATGTCTAGGTATCGTAGCGATAGTGTTCTAATGCGTCCTAAGACGCGATATCGCATCTCATTTCTATGTTTCATGGTAAGATATAATATGATTTGCGATGTGTTATGTATTCCTCGTCTACACTTCAAATGAATGTGAATGCGACACTTCCTCGCTAGGAAATAGCGTTTTGCAGATGTTTACCTATCGTAGCAATAGAGTTCTAATGCTTCTTAAAACGCGATATCGCATCTCATTTCTATGTTTCATGGTAAGATATAATATGATTTGCGAAGTGTTATGTATTCCTCGTCTGCACTTCAAATGAATGTAAATGCGACACTTCCTTGCAAGGAAATAGCGTTTGCAGTTTTCAACGTATCGTAGCAATAGAGTTCTTATGATTCTTAAAACGCGATATCGCATCTCATTTCCATCTTTCATGGTAAGATATAATATGATTTGCGAAGTGTTATGTATTCCTCGTCTGCACTTCAAATGAATGTGAATGCGACACTTCCTCGCTAGGAAATAGCGTTTGCAGATGTCTACGTATCGTAGCAATAGATATGTAATGCTTCTTAAAACGCGATGTCGCATCTCATTTCTATGTTTCATGGCTAGATATAATATGATTTGCGAAGTGTTATGTATTCCTCGTCTACACTTCAAATGATTGTAAATGCGACACTTCCTTGCTAGGAAATAGCGTCTGCAGATGTCTAGGTATCGTAGCGATAGTGTTCTAATGCTTCCTAAAACGCGATTTCGCATCTCATTTCTATGTTTCATGGTAAGATATAATATGATTTGCGAAGTGTTATGTATTCCTCGTCTAGACTTCAAATGAATGTGAATGCGACACTTCCTCGCTAGGAAATAGCGTTTGCAGAAGTCTACATATCGCAGCAATAGATTTCTAATCCTTCTTAAAACGCGATATCGCATCTCATTTCTATGTTTCATGGTAAGACATAATATGATTTGCGAAGTGTCATGTATTCCTCGTCTACACTTCAAATGAATGTAAATGCAACACTTCCTTGCAAGGAAATAGCGTCTGCAGATGTTTACCTATCGTAGCAATAGAGTTCTAATGCTACTTAAAACGCGATATCGCATCTCATTTCTATGTTTCATGGTAAGATATAATATGATTTGCGAAGTGTTATGTATTCCTCGTCTGCACTTCAAATGAATGTAAATGCGACACTTCCTTGCAAGGAAATAGCGTTTGCAGATGTCTACGTATCGTAGCAATAGAGTTCTTATGATTCTTAATACGCGATATCGCATCTCATTTCTATGTTTCATGGTAAGGTATAATATGATTTGCGAAGTGTCATGTATTCCTCGTCTACATTTCAAATGAATGTAAATGCGACACTTCCTTGCTAGGAAATAGCGTCTGCAGATGTCTAGGTATCGTAGCAATAGAGTTCAAATGCTTCTTAAAACGAGATATTGCATCTCATATCTATGTTTCATGATAAGATATAATATTCATTGCGAAGTGTTATGCATTCCCCGTATACGATTCAAATGAATGTAAATGCGACTCTTCCTTGCAAGGAAATAGCGTTTGCAGTTTTCTACGTATCGTAGCAATAGAGTTCTTATGATTCTTAAAACGCGATATCGCATCTCATTTCCATCTTTCATGGTAAGATATAATATGATTTGCGAAGTGTTATGTATTCCACGTCTACACTTCAAATGAATGTGAATGCGACACTTCCTCGCTAGGAAATAGCGTTTGCAGATGTCTACGTATCGTAGCAATAGATTTCTAATCCTTCTTAAAACGCGATATCGCATCTCATTTCTATGTTTCATGGTAAGACATAATATGATTTGCGAAGTGTCATGTATTCCTCGTCTACACTTCAAATGAATGTAAATGCAACACTTCCTTGCAAGGAAATAGCGTTTGCAGATGTTTACCTATCGTAGCAATAGAGTTCTAATGCTTCTTAAAACGCGATATCGCATCTCATTTCCATCTTTCATGGTAAGATATAATATGATTTGCGAAGTGTTATGTATTCCTCGTCTACACTTCAAATGAATGTGAATGCGACACTTCCTCGCTAGGAAATAGCGTTTGCAGATGTCTAGGTATCGTAGCGATAGTGTTCTAATGCTTCCTAAAACGCGATATCGCATCTCATTTCTATGTTTCATGGTAAGATATAATATGATTTGCGAAGTGTTATGTATTCCTCGTCTACACTTCAAATGAATGTGAATGCGACACTTCCCCGCTAGGAAATAACGGATGCAGATGTCTACGTATCGTAGCAATAGAGTTCAGATGATTCTTAAAATGCGATATCGCATCTCATTTCTATGTTTCATGGTAAGATATAATATGATTTGCGAAGTGTTATGTATTCCTCGTCTACACTTCAAATGAATGTAAATGCGACACTTCCTTGCTAGGAAATAGCGTCTGCAGATGTCTGGGTATCGTAGCGATAGAGTTCTAATGCTTCTTTAAACGCGATATCGCATCTCATTTCCATGTTTCATGGTAGGATATAATATGATTTGCGAAGTGTTATGTATTCCTCGTCTTCACTTCAAATGAATGTAAATGCGACACTTCCTTGCAAAGAAATAGCGTTTGCAGATGTCTACGTATCGTAGTAATAGATATGGAATGCTTCTTAAAACGCGATATCGCATCTCATTTCCACGTTTCATGGTAAGATATAATATGATTTGCGAAGTGTCATGTATTCCTCGTCTACTATTCAAATGAGCGTAAAAGCGACACTTCTTTGCAAGGAAATGGCGTTTGGAGATGTCTACCTATCGTTGTAATAGAGGTCTAATGCTTCTTAAAACGCGATATCGCATCTCATTCCTATGTTTCATGGTAAGATATAATATGATTTGCGAAGTGTTATGTATTCCTCGTCTACACTTCAAATGAATGTAAATACGACACTTCCTTGCTAGGAAATAGCGTTTGCAGATGTCTACCTACCGTAGCAATAGAGTTCTAATGCTTCTTAAAACGCGAAATCGCATCTCATTTCTATGCTTCATGGTAAGATATAGTATGATTTGCGAAGTGTTATGTATTCCTCGTCTACACTTCAAATGAATGTAAATGCGACACTTCTTTGCAAAGAAATAGCGTTTGCAGATGTCTACGTATCGTAGCAACAGATTTCTAATGCTTCTTAAAACGCGATATCGCATCTCATTTCTATGTTTCATGGTAAATGAATGTAAATGCGACACTTCCTTGCTAGGAAATAGCGTCTGCAGATGTCTAGGTATCGTAGCAATGGAGTTCAAATGCTTCTTAAAACGAGATATTGCATCTCATATCTATGTTTCATGATAAGATATAATATTCATTGCGAAGTGTTATGCATTCCTCGTATACGATTCAAATGAATGTAAATGCGACACTTCCTTGCAAGGAAATTGCGTTTGCAGTTTTCTACGTATCGTAGCAATAGAGTTCTTATTATTCTTAAAACGCGATATCGCATCTCATTTCCATCTTTCATGGTAAGATATAATATGATTTGCGAAGTGTTATGTATTCCTCGTCTACACTTCAAATGAATGTGAATGCGACACTTCCTCGCTAGGAAATAGCGTTTGCAGATGTCTACGTATCGTAGCAATAGATATGTAATGCTTCTTAAAACGCGATGTCGCATCTCATTTCTATGTTTCATGGCTAGATATAATATGATTTGCGAAGTGTTATGTATTCCTCGTCTACACTTCAAATGAATGTAAATGCGACACTTCCTTGCGAGGAAATAGCGTCTGCAGATGTCTAGGTATCGTAGCGATAGTGTTCTAATGCGTCCTAAGACGCGATATCGCATCTCATTTCTATGTTTCATGGTAAGATATAATATGATTTGCGATGTGTTATGTATTCCTCGTCTACACTTCAAATGAATGTGAATGCGACACTTCCTCGCTAGGAAATAGCGTTTGCAGATGTTTACCTATCGTAGCAATAGAGTTCTAATGCTTCTTAAAACGCGATATCGCATCTCATTTCTATGTTTCATGGTAAGATATAATATGATTTGCGAAGTGTTATGTATTCCTCGTCTGCACTTCAAATGAATGTAAATGCGACACTTCCTTGCAAGGAAATAGCGTTTGCAGATGTCTACGTATCGTAGCAATAGAGTTCTTATGATTCTTAATACGCGATATCGCATCTCATTTCTATGTTTCATGGTAAGATATAATATGATTTGCGAAGTGTTATGTATTCCTCGTCTACACTTAAATGAATGTAAATGCGACACTTCCTTGCAAAGAAATAGCGTTTGCAGATGTCTACGTATCGTTGCAATAGATATGTAATGCTTCTTAAAACGCGATATCGCATCTCATTTCTATCTTTCATGGTAAGATATAATATGATTTGCGAAGTGTTATGTATTCCTCGTCTACGCTTCAAATGAATGTGAATGCGACACTTCCTTGCTAGGAAACAGCGTTTGCAGATGTCTACGTATCGTAGCAATAGTGATCTTATGATTCTTAAAACGCGATATCGCATCTCATTTCTATGTTTCATGGTAAGATATAATATGATTTGCGAAGTGTTATATATTCCTCGTCTACACTTCAAATGAATGTAAATGCGATACTTCCTTGTTAGGAAGTAGCGTTTGCAGATGTCTACGTATCGTAGCAATAGTGTTCTTATGATTCTTAAAACGCGATAACGCATCTCATTTCTATGTTTCATGGTAAGATATAATATGATTTGCGAAGTGTTATGTATTCCTCGTCTACACTTCAAATGAATGTAAATGCAGCACTTCCTTGCTAGGAAATAGCGTCTGGAGATGTCTACGTATCGTAGCAATAGATTTTTAGTGCTTCTTAAAACGCGATATCGAATCTCATTTCTATGTTTCATGGTAAGACATAATATGATTTGCGAAGTGTCATGTATTCGTCGTCTACACTTCAAATGAATGTTAATGCGACACTTCCATGCTAGGAAATAGCGTCTGCAGATGTCTAGGTATCGTAGCGATAGAGTTCTAATGCTTCTTTAAACGCGATATCGCATCTCATTTCCATGTTTCATGGTAGGATATAATATGATTTGCGAAGTGTTATGTATTCCTCGTCTACACTTCAAATGAATGTAAATGCGACACTTCCTTGCAAAGAAATAGCGTTTGCAGATGTCTACGTATCGTAGCAATAGATATGTAATGCTTCTTAAGACGCGATATCGCATCCCATTTCTACGTTTCACGGTAAGATATAATATGATTTGCGAAGTGTCAAGTATTCCTCGTCTACTATTCAAATGAGTGTAAATGCGTCACTTCCTAGCAAGGAAATAGCGTTTGCAGATGTCTACGTATCGTAGCTATAGATTTCTAATGCTTCTTAAAACGCGATATTGCATCTCATTTCTATGTTTCATGGTAAGATATAATATGATTTGCGAAGTGTTACGTATTCCTCGTCTACACTTCAAATGAATGTAAATGCGACACTTCCTTGCTAGGAAATAGCGTTTGCAGATGTTTACCTATCGTAGCAATAGAGTTCTAATGCTTCTTAAAACGCGATATCGCATCTCATTTCCATCTTTCATGGTAAGATATAATATGATTTGCGAAGTGTTATGTATTCCTCGTCTACACTTCAAATGAATGTGAATGCGACACTTCCTCGCTAGGAAATAGCGTTTGCAGATGTCTACATATCGCAGCAATAGATTTCTAACCCTTCTTAAAACGCGATATCGCATCTCATTTCTATGTTTCTTGGTAAGACATAATATGATTTGCGAAGTGTCATGTATTCCTCGTCTACACTTCAAATGAATGTAAATGCAACACTTCCTTGCAAGGAAATAGCGTCTGCAGATGTTTACCTATCGTAGCAATAGAGTTCTAATGCTTCTTAAAACGCGATATCGCATCTCATTTCTATGTTTCATGGTAAGATATAATATGATTTGCGAAGTGTTATGTATTCCTCGTCTGCACTTCAAATGAATGTAAATGCGACACTTCCTTGCAAGGAAATAGCGTTTGCAGATGTCTACGTATCGTAGCAATAGAGTTCTTATGATTCTTAATACGCGATATCGCATCTCATTTCTATGTTTCATGGTAAGATATAATATGATTTGCGAAGTGTTATGTATTCCTCGTCTACACTTAAATGAATGTAAATGCGACACTTCCTTGCAAAGAAATAGCGTTTGCAGATGTCTACGTATCGTTGCAATAGATATGTAATGCTTCTTAAAACGCGATATCGCATCTCATTTCTACGTTTCATGGTAAGATATAATATGATTTGCGAAGTGTCATGTATTCCTCGTCTACTATTCAAATGAGTGTAAATGCGACACTTCCTAGCAAGGAAATAGCGTTTGCAGATGTCTACGTATCGTAGCTATAGATTTCTAATGCTTCTTAAAAAGCGATATCGCATCTCATTTCTATGTTTCATGGTAAGATATAATATGATTTGCGAAGTGTCATGTATTCCTCGTCTACACTTCAAATGAATGTAAATGCAACACTTCCTTGCAAGGAAATAGCGTTTGCAGATGTCTACGTATCGTAGCAATAGAGTTCTTATGATTCTTAATACGCGATACCGCATCTCATTTCTATGTTTCATGGTAAGATATAATATGATTTGCGAAGTGTTATGTATTCCTCGTCTACACTTCAAATGAATGTAAATGCGACACTTCCTTGCAAGGAAATAGCGTCTGCAGATATCTACGTATCGTAGCAATACAGTTCTTGTGATTCTTAAAACGCGATATTGCATCTTATTTCTATGTTTCATGGTAAGATATAATATGATTTGCGAAGTGTCATGTATTCCTCGTCTACACTTCAAATGAATGTAAATGCGACTCTTCCTTGCTAGGAAATAGCGTCTGCAGATGTCTAGGTATCGTAGCAATAGAGTTCTAATGCTTCTTAAAACGAGATATTGCATCTCATATCTATGTTTCATGATAAGATATAATATTCATTGCGAAGTGTTATGCATTCCTCGTCTACGATTCAAATGAATGTAAATGCGACACTTCCTTGCAAGGAAATAGCGTTTGCAGTTGCCTACGTATCGTAGCAATAGAGTTCTTATGATTCTTAAAACGCGATATCGCATCTCATTTCTATCTTTCATGGTAAGATATAATATGATTTGCGAAGTGTTATGTATTCCTCGTCTACGCTTCAAATGAATGTGAATGCGACACTTCCTTGCTAGGAAACAGCGTTTGCAGATGTCTACGTATCGTAGCAATAGTGATCTTATGATTCTTAAAACGCGATATCGCATCTCATTTCTATGTTTCATGGTAATATATAATATGATTTGCGAAGTGTTATATATTCCTCGTCTACACTTCAAATGAATGTAAATGCGATACTTCCTTGTTAGGAAGTAGCGTTTGCAGATGTCTACGTATCGTAGCAATAGTGTTCTTATGATTCTTAAAACGCGATAACGCATCTCATTTCTATGTTTCATGGTAAGATATAATATGATTTGCGAAGTGTTATGTATTCCTCGTCTACACTTCAAATGAATGTAAATGCAGCACTTCCTTGCTAGGAAATAGCGTCTGGAGATGTCTACGTATCGTAGCAATAGATTTTTAGTGCTTCTTAAAACGCGATATCGAATCTCATTTCTATGTTTCATGGTAAGACATAATATGATTTGCGAAGTGTCATGTATTCGTCGTCTACACTTCAAATGAATGTTAATGCGACACTTCCATGCTAGGAAATAGCGTCTGCAGATGTCTAGGTATCGTAGCGATAGAGTTCTAATGCTTCTTTAAACGCGATATCGCATCTCATTTCCATGTTTCATGGTAGGATATAATATGATTTGCGAAGTGTTATGTATTCCTCGTCTACACTTCAAATGAATGTAAATGCGACACTTCCTTGCAAAGAAATAGCGTTTGCAGATGTCTACGTATCGTAGCAATAGATATGTAATGCTTCTTAAGACGCGATATCGCATCCCATTTCTACGTTTCATGGTAAGATATAATATGATTTGCGAAGTGTCAAGTATTCCTCGTCTACTATTCAAATGAGTGTAAATGCGTCACTTCCTAGCAAGGAAATAGCGTTTGCAGATGTCTACGTATCGTAGCTATAGATTTCTAATGCTTCTTAAAACGCGATATTGCATCTCATTTCTATGTTTCATGGTAAGATATAATATGATTTGCGAAGTGTTACGTATTCCTCGTCTACACTTCAAATGAATGTAAATGCGACACTTCCTTGCTAGGAAATAGCGTTTGCAGATGTTTACCTATCGTAGCAATAGAGTTCTAATGCTTCTTAAAACGCGATATCGCATCTCATTTCCATCTTTCATGGTAAGATATAATATGATTTGCGAAGTGTTATGTATTCCTCGTCTACACTTCAAATGAATGTGAATGCGACACTTCCTCGCTAGGAAATAGCGTTTGCAGATGTCTACATATCGCAGCAATAGATTTCTAACCCTTCTTAAAACGCGATATCGCATCTCATTTCTATGTTTCTTGGTAAGACATAATATGATTTGCGAAGTGTCATGTATTCCTCGTCTACACTTCAAATGAATGTAAATGCAACACTTCCTTGCAAGGAAATAGCGTCTGCAGATGTTTACCTATCGTAGCAATAGAGTTCTAATGCTTCTTAAAACGCGATATCGCATCTCATTTCTATGTTTCATGGTAAGATATAATATGATTTGCGAAGTGTTATGTATTCCTCGTCTGCACTTCAAATGAATGTAAATGCGACACTTCCTTGCAAGGAAATAGCGTTTGCAGATGTCTACGTATCGTAGCAATAGAGTTCTTATGATTCTTAATACGCGATATCGCATCTCATTTCTATGTTTCATGGTAAGATATAATATGATTTGCGAAGTGTTATGTATTCCTCGTCTGCACTTCAAATGAATGTAAATGCGACACTTCCTTGCAAGGAAATAGCGTTTGCAGATGTCTACGTATCGTAGCAATAGAGTTCTTATGATTCTTAATACGCGATATCGCATCTCATTTCTATGTTTCATGGTAAGGTATATTATGATTTGCGAAGTGTCATGTATTCCACGTTTACACTTCAAATGAATGTAAATGCGACACTTCCTTGCTAGGAAATAGCGTCTGCAGATGTCTAGGTATCGTAGCAATAGATTTTTAGTGATTCTTAAAACGCGATATCGAATCTCATTTCTATGTTTCATGGTAAGACATAATATGATTTGCGAAGTGTCATGTATTCGTCGTCTACACTTCAAATGAATGTAAATGCGACACTTCCATGCTAGGAAATAGCGTCTGCAGATGTCTAGGTATCGTAGCGATAGAGTTCTAATGCCTCTTTAAACGCGATATCGCATCTCATTTCCATGTTTCATGGTAGGATATAATATGATTTGCGAAGTGTTATGTATTCCTCGTCTACACTTCAAATGAATGTAAATGCGACACTTCCTTGCAAAGAAATAGCGTTTGCAGATGTCTACGTATCGTAGCAATAGATATGTAATGCTTCTTAAGACGCGATATCGCATCCCATTTCTACGTTTCATGGTAAGATATAATATGATTTGCGAAGTGTCAAGTATTCCCCGTCTACTATTCAAATGAGTGTAAATGCGTCACTTCCTAGCAAGGAAATAGCGTTTGCAGATGTCTACGTATCGTAGCTATAGATTTCTAATGCTTCTTAAAACGCGATATTGCATCTCATTTCTATGTTTCATGGTAAGATATAATATGATTTGCGAAGTGTACACTTCAAATGAATGTAAATGCGACACTTCCTTGCAAAGAAATAGCGTTTGCAGATGTCTACGTATCGTAGCAATAGATATGTAATGCTTCTTAAGACGCGATATCGCATCCCATTTCTACGTTTCATGGTAAGATATAATATGATTTGCGAAGTGTCAAGTATTCCTCGTCTACTATTCAAATGAGTGTAAATGCGTCACTTCCTAGCAAGGAAATAGCGTTTGCAGATGTCTACGTATCGTAGCTATAGATTTCTAATGCTTCTTAAAACGAGATATTGCATCTCATATCTATGTTTCATGATAAGATATAATATTCATTGCGAAGTGTTATGCATTCCTCGTATACGATTCAAATGAATGTAAATGCGACACTTCCTTGCAAGGAAATAGCGTTTGCAGTTTTCTACGTATCGTAGCAGTAGAGTTCTTATGATTCTTAAAACGCGATATCGCATCTCATTTCCATCTTTCATGGTAAGATATAATATGATTTGCGAAGTGTTATGTATTCCTCGTCTACACTACAAATTAATGTGAATGCGACACTTCATCGCTAGGAAATAGCGTTTGCAGATGTCTACGTATCGTAGCAATAGATATGTAATGCTTCTTAAAACGCGATGTCGCATATCATTTCTATGTTTCATGGCTAGTTATAATATGATTTGCGAAGTGTTATGTATTCCTCGTCTACACTTCAAATGAATGTAAATGCGACACTTCCTTGCTAGGAAATAGCGTCTGCAGATGTCTAGGTATCGTAGCGATAGTGTTCTAATGCTTCCTAAGACGCGATATCGCATCTCATTTCTATGTTTCATGGTAAGATATAATATGATTTGCGAAGTGTTATGTATTCCTCGTCTACACTTCAAATGAATGTAAATGCGACACTTCCTTGCAAGGAAATAGCGTCTGCAGATGTTTACCTATCGTAGCAATAGAGTTCTAATGCTTCTTAAAACGCGATATCGCATCTCATTTCTATGTTTCATGGTAAGATATAATATGATTTGCGAAGTGTTATGTATTCCTCGTCTGCACTTCAAATGAATGTAAATGCAACACTTCCTTGCAAGGAAATAGCGTTTGCAGATGTCTACGTATCGTAGCAATAGAGTTCTTATGATTCTTAATACGCGATATCGCATCTCATTTCTATGTTTCATGGTGAGGTATATTATGATTTGCGAAGTGTCATGTATTCCACGTCTACACTTCAAATGAATGTAAATGCGTCACTTCCTTGCTAGGAAATAGCGTCTGCAGATGTCTAGGTATCGTAGCAATAGAGTTCAAATGCTTCTTAAAACGAGATATTGCATCTCATATCTATGTTTCATGATAAGATATAATATTCATTGCGAAGTGTTATGCATTCCTCGTATACGATTCAAATGAATGTAAATGCGACACTTCCTTGCAAGGAAATAGCGTTTGCAGTTTTCTACGTATCGTAGCAGTAGAGTTCTTATGATTCTTAAAACGCGATATCGCATCTCATTTCCATCTTTCATGGTAAGATATAATATGATTTGCG
Source organism: Xylocopa sonorina (assembly GCF_050948175.1). NCBI lineage: Eukaryota > Metazoa > Arthropoda > Insecta > Hymenoptera > Apidae > Xylocopa > Xylocopa sonorina. The sequence goes on along the minus strand of NW_027490269.1, from coordinate 631,718 downwards.
AAGTGTTATGTATTCCTCGTCTACACTACAAATTAATGTGAATGCGACACTTCCTCGCTAGGAAATAGCGTTTGCAGATGTCTACGTATCGTAGCAATAGATATGTAATGCTTCTTAAAACGCGATGTCGCATATCATTTCTATGTTTCATGGCTAGATATAATATGATTTGCGAAGTGTTATGTATTCCTCGTCTACACTTCAAATGAATGTAAATGCGACACTTCCTTGCTAGGAAATAGCGTCTGCAGATGTCTAGGTATCGTAGCGATAGTGTTGTAATGCTTCCTAAGACGCGATATCGCATCTCATTTCTATGTTTCATGGGAAGATATAATATGATTTGCGAAGTGTTATGTATTCCTCGTCTACACTTCAAATGAATGTAAATGCGACACTTCCTTGCAAGGAAATAGCGTTTGCAGATGTTTACCTATCGTAGCAGGAGTGTTCTAATGCTTCTTAAAACGCGATATCGCATCTCATTTCTATGTTTCATGGTAAGATATAATATGATTTGCGAAGTGTTATGTATTCCTCGTCTACACTACAAATTAATGTGAATGCGACACTTCCTCGCTAGGAAATAGCGTTTGCAGATGTCTACGTATCGTAGCAATAGATATGTAATGCTTGTTAAAACGCGATGTCGCATATCATTTCTATGTTTCATGGCTAGATATAATATGATTTGCGAAGTGTTATGTATTCCTCGTCTACTATTCAAATGAGTGTAAATGCGACACTTCCTAGCAAGGAACTAGCGTTTGCAGATGTCTACGTATCGTAGCTATAGATTTCTAATGCTTCTTAAAAAGCGATATCGCATCTCATTTCTATGTTTCATGGTAAGATATAATATGATTTGCGAAGTGTCATGTATTCCTCGTCTACACTTCAAATGAATGTAAATGCAACACTTCCTTGCAAGGAAATAGCGTTTGCAGATGTTTACCTATCGTAGCAGGAGTGTTCTAATGCTTCTTAAAACGCGATATCGCATCTCATTTCTATGTTTCATGGTAAGATATAATATGATTTGCGAAGTGTTATGTATTCCTCGTCTGCACTTCAAATGAATGTAAATGCGACACTTCCTTGCAAGGAAATAGCGTTTGCAGTTTTCTACGTATCGTAGCAGTAGAGTTCTTATGATTCTTAAAACGCGATATTGCATCTTATTTCTATGTTTCATGGTAAGATATAATATGATTTGCGAAGTGTCATGTATTCCTCGTCTACACTTCAAATGAATGTAAATGCGACACTTCCTTGCTAGGAAATAGCGTCTGCAGATGTCTAGGTATCGTAGCAATAGAGTTCTAATGCTTCTTAAAACGAGATATTGCATCTCATATCTATGTTTCATGATAAGATATAATATTCATTGCGAAGTGTTATGCATTCCTCGTCTACGATTCAAATGAATGTAAATGCGACACTTCCTTGCAAGGAAATAGCGTTTGCAGTTGTCTACGTATCGTAGCTATAGATTTCTAATGCTTCTTAAAACGCGATATTGCATCTCACTTCTATGTTTCATGGTAAGATATAATATGATTTGCGAAGTGTTACGTATTCCTCGTCTACACTTCAAATGAATGTAAATGCGACACTTCCTTGCTAGGAAATAGCGTTTGCAGATGTTTACCTATCGTAGCAATAGAGTTCTAATGCTTCTTAAAACGCCATATCGCATCTCATTTCCATCTTTCATGGTAAGATATAATATGATTTGCGAAGTGTTATGTATTCCTCGTCTACACTTCAAATGAATGTGAATGCGACACTTCCTCGCTAGGAAATAGCGTTTGCAGATGTCTACATATCGCAGCAATAGATTTCTAACCCTTCTTAAAACGCGATATCGCATCTCATTTCTATGTTTCATGGTAAGACATAATATGATTTGCGAAGTGTCATGTATTCCTCGTCTACACTTCAAATGAATGTAAATGCAACACTTCCTTGCAAGGAAATAGCGTCTGCAGATGTTTACCTATCGTAGCAATAGAGTTCTAATGCTTCTTAAAACGCGATATCGCATCTCATTTCTATGTTTCATGGTAAGATATAATATGATTTGCGAAGTGTTATGTATTCCTCGTCTGCACTTCAAATGAATGTAAATGCAACACTTCCTTGCAAGGAAATAGCGTTTGCAGATGTCTACGTATCGTAGCAATAGAGTTCTTATGATTCTTAATACGCGATATCGCATCTCATTTCTATGTTTCATGGTGAGGTATATTATGATTTGCGAAGTGTCATGTATTCCACGTCTACACTTCAAATGAATGTAAATGCGACACTTCCTTGCTAGGAAATAGCGTCTGCAGATGTCTAGGTATCGTAGCAATAGAGTTCAAATGCTTCTTAAAACGAGATATTGCATCTCATATCTATGTTTCATGATAAGATATAATATTCATTGCGAAGTGTTATGCATTCCTCGTATACGATTCAAATGAATGTAAATGCGACACTTCCTTGCAAGGAAATAGCGTTTGCAGTTTTCTACGTATCGTAGCAGTAGAGTTCTTATGATTCTTAAAACGCGATATCGCATCTCATTTCCATCTTTCATGGTAAGATATAATATGATTTGCGAAGTGTTATGTATTCCTCGTCTACACTACAAATTAATGTGAATGCGACACTTCCTCGCTAGGAAATAGCGTTTGCAGATGTCTACGTATCGTAGCAATAGATATGTAATGCTTCTTAAAACGCGATGTCGCATATCATTTCTATGTTTCATGGCTAGATATAATATGATTTGCGAAGTGTTATGTATTCCTCGTCTACACTTCAAATGAATGTAAATGCGACACTTCCTTGCTAGGAAATAGCGTCTGCAGATGTCTAGGTATCGTAGCGATAGTGTTGTAATGCTTCCTAAGACGCGATATCGCATCTCATTTCTATGTTTCATGGGAAGATATAATATGATTTGCGAAGTGTTATGTATTCCTCGTCTACACTTCAAATGAATGTAAATGCGACACTTCCTTGCAAGGAAATAGCGTTTGCAGATGTTTACCTATCGTAGCAGGAGTGTTCTAATGCTTCTTAAAACGCGATATCGCATCTCATTTCTATGTTTCATGGTAAGATATAATATGATTTGCGAAGTGTTATGTATTCCTCGTCTACACTACAAATTAATGTGAATGCGACACTTCCTCGCTAGGAAATAGCGTTTGCAGATGTCTACGTATCGTAGCAATAGATATGTAATGCTTCTTAAAACGCGATGTCGCATATCATTTCTATGTTTCATGGCTAGATATAATATGATTTGCGAAGTGTTATGTATTCCTCGTCTACTATTCAAATGAGTGTAAATGCGACACTTCCTAGCAAGGAACTAGCGTTTGCAGATGTCTACGTATCGTAGCTATAGATTTCTAATGCTTCTTAAAAAGCGATATCGCATCTCATTTCTATGTTTCATGGTAAGATATAATATGATTTGCGAAGTGTCATGTATTCCTCGTCTACACTTCAAATGAATGTAAATGCAACACTTCCTTGCAAGGAAATAGCGTTTGCAGATGTTTACCTATCGTAGCAGGAGTGTTCTAATGCTTCTTAAAACGCGATATCGCATCTCATTTCTATGTTTCATGGTAAGATATAATATGATTTGCGAAGTGTTATGTATTCCTCGTCTGCACTTCAAATGAATGTAAATGCGACACTTCCTTGCAAGGAAATAGCGTTTGCAGTTTTCTACGTATCGTAGCAGTAGAGTTCTTATGATTCTTAAAACGCGATATCGCATCTCATTTCCATCTTTCATGGTAAGATATAATATGATTTGCGAAGTGTTATGTATTCCTCGTCTACACTACAAATTAATGTGAATGCGACACTTCCTCGCTAGGAAATAGCGTTTGCAGATGTCTACGTATCGTAGCAATAGATATGTAATGCTTCTTAAAACGCGATGTCGCATATCATTTCTATGTTTCATGGCTAGATATAATATGATTTGCGAAGTGTTATGTATTCCTCGTCTACACTTCAAATGAATGTAAATGCGACACTTCCTTGCTAGGAAATAGCGTCTGCAGATGTCTAGGTATCGTAGCGATAGTGTTGTAATGCTTCCTAAGACGCGATATCGCATCTCATTTCTATGTTTCATGGGAAGATATAATATGATTTGCGAAGTGTTATGTATTCCTCGTCTACACTTCAAATGAATGTAAATGCGACACTTCCTTGCAAGGAAATAGCGTTTGCAGATGTTTACCTATCGTAGCAGGAGTGTTCTAATGCTTCTTAAAACGAGATATCGCATCTCATTTCTATGTTTCATGGTAAGATATAATATGATTTGCGAAGTGTTATGTATTCCTCGTCTACACTACAAATTAATGTGAATGCGACACTTCCTCGCTAGGAAATAGCGTTTGCAGATGTCTACGTATCGTAGCAATAGATATGTAATGCTTCTTAAAACGCGATGTCGCATATCATTTCTATGTTTCATGGCTAGATATAATATGATTTGCGAAGTGTTATGTATTCCTCGTCTACTATTCAAATGAGTGTAAATGCGACACTTCCTAGCAAGGAACTAGCGTTTGCAGATGTCTACGTATCGTAGCTATAGATTTCTAATGCTTCTTAAAAAGCGATATCGCATCTCATTTCTATGTTTCATGGTAAGATATAATATGATTTGCGAAGTGTCATGTATTCCTCGTCTACACTTCAAATGAATGTAAATGCAACACTTCCTTGCAAGGAAATAGCGTTTGCAGATGTTTACCTATCGTAGCAGGAGTGTTCTAATGCTTCTTAAAACGCGATATCGCATCTCATTTCTATGTTTCATGGTAAGATATAATATGATTTGCGAAGTGTTATGTATTCCTCGTCTGCACTTCAAATGAATGTAAATGCGACACTTCCTTGCAAGGAAATAGCGTTTGCAGTTTTCTACGTATCGTAGCAGTAGAGTTCTTATGATTCTTAAAACGCGATATCGCATCTCATTTCCATCTTTCATGGTAAGATATAATATGATTTGCGAAGTGTTATGTATTCCTCGTCTACACTACAAATTAATGTGAATGCGACACTTCCTCGCTAGGAAATAGCGTTTGCAGATGTCTACGTATCGTAGCAATAGATATGTAATGCTTCTTAAAACGCGATGTCGCATATCATTTCTATGTTTCATGGCTAGATATAATATGATTTGCGAAGTGTTATGTATTCCTCGTCTACTATTCAAATGAGTGTAAATGCGACACTTCCTAGCAAGGAACTAGCGTTTGCAGATGTCTACGTATCGTAGCTATAGATTTCTAATGCTTCTTAAAAAGCGATATCGCATCTCATTTCTATGTTTCATGGTAAGATATAATATGATTTGCGAAGTGTCATGTATTCCTCGTCTACACTTCAAATGAATGTAAATGCAACACTTCCTTGCAAGGAAATAGCGTTTGCAGATGTTTACCTATCGTAGCAGGAGTGTTCTAATGCTTCTTAAAACGCGATATCGCATCTCATTTCTATGTTTCATGGTAAGATATAATATGATTTGCGAAGTGTTATGTATTCCTCGTCTGCACTTCAAATGAATGTAAATGCGACACTTCCTTGCAAGGAAATAGCGTTTGCAGATGTTTACCTATCGTAGCAATAGAGTTCTAATGCTTCTTAAAACGCGATATCGCATCTCATTTCCATCTTTCATGGTAAGATATAATATGATTTGCGAAGTGTTATGTATTCCTCGTCTACACTTCAAATGAATGTGAATGCGACACTTCCTCGCTAGGAAATAGCGTTTGCAGATGTCTACGTATCGTAGCAATAGATATGTAATGCTTCTTAAAACGCGATGTCGCATCTCATTTCTATGTTTCATGGCTAGATATAATATGATTTGCGAAGTGTTATGTATTCCTCGTCTACACTTCAAATGATTGTAAATGCGACACTTCCTTGCTAGGAAATAGCGTCTGCAGATGTCTAGGTATCGTAGCGATAGTGTTCTAATGCTTCCTAAAACGCGATATCGCATCTCATTTCTATGTTTCATGGTAAGATATAATATGATTTGCGAAGTGTTATGTATTCCTCGTCTACACTTCAAATGAATGTGAATGCGACACTTCCTCGCTAGGAAATAGCGTTTGCAGAAGTCTACATATCGCAGCAATAGATTTCTAATCCTCCTTAAAACGCGATATCGCATCTCATTTCTATGTTTCATGGTAAGACATAATATGATTTGCGAAGTGTCATGTATTCCTCGTCTACACTTCAAATGAATGTAAATGCAACACTTCCTTGCAAGGAAATAGCGTCTGCAGATGTTTACCTATCGTAGCAATAGAGTTCTAATGCTTCTTAAAACGCGATATCGCATCTCATTTCTATGTTTCATGGTAAGATATAATATGATTTGCGAACTGTTATGTATTCCTCGTCTGCACTTCAAATGAATGTAAATGCGACACTTCCTTGCAAGGAAATAGCGTTTGCAGATGTCTACGTATCGTAGCAATAGAGTTCTTATGATTCTTAATACGCGATATCGCATCTCATTTCTATGTTTCATGGTAAGGTATAATATGATTTGCGAAGTGTCATGTATTCCTCGTCTACATTTCAAATGAATGTAAATGCGACACTTCCTTGCTAGGAAATAGCGTCTGCAGATGTCTAGGTATCGTAGCAATAGAGTTCAAATGCTTCTTAAAACGAGATATTGCATCTCATATCTATGTTTCATGATAAGATATAATATTCATTGCGAAGTGTTATGCATTCACCGTATACGATTCAAATGAATGTAAATGCGACTCTTCCTTGCAAGGAAATAGCGTTTGCAGTTTTCTACGTATCGTAGCAATAGAGTTCTTATGATTCTTAAAACGCGATATCGCATCTCATTTCCATCTTTCATGGTAAGATATAATATGATTTGCGAAGTGTTATGTATTCCACGTCTACACTTCAAATGAATGTGAATGCGACACTTCCTGGCTAGGAAATAGCGTTTGCAGATGTCTACGTATCGTAGCAATAGATATGTAATGCTTCTTAAAACGCGATGTCGCATCTCATTTCTATGTTTCATGGCTAGATATAATATGATTTGCGAAGTGTTATGTATTCCTCGTCTACACTTCAAATGAATGTAAATGCGACACTTCCTTGCTAGGAAATAGCGTCTGCAGATGTCTAGGTATCGTAGCGATAGTGTTCTAATGCTTCCTAAAACGCGATATCGCATCTCGTTTCTATGTTTCATGGTAAGATATAATATGATTTGCGATGTGTTATGTATTCCTCGTCTACACTTCAAATGAATGTGAATGCGACACTTCCTCGCTAGGAAATAGCGTTTGCAGATGTCTACATATCGTAGCAATAGATTTCTAATCCTTCTTAAAACGCGATATCGCATCTCATTTCTATGTTTCATGGTAAGACATAATATGATTTGCGAAGTGTCATGTATTCCTCGTCTACACTTCAAATGAATGTAAATGCAACACTTCCTTGCAAGGAAATAGCGTTTGCAGATGTTTACCTATCGTAGCAATAGAGTTCTAATGCTTCTTAAAACGCGATATCGCATCTCATTTCCATCTTTCATGGTAAGATATAATATGATTTGCGAAGTGTTATGTATTCCTCGTCTACACTTCAAATGAATGTGAATGCGACACTTCCTCGCTAGGAAATAGCGTTTGCAGATGTCTAGGTATCGTAGCGATAGTGTTCTAATGCTTCCTAAAACGCGATATCGCATCTCATTTCTATGTTTCATGGTAAGATATAATATGATTTGCGAAGTGTTATGTATTCCTCGTCTACACTTCAAATGAATGTGAATGCGACACTTCCTCGCTAGGAAATAACGGATGCAGATGTCTACGTATCGTAGCAATAGAGTTCAGATGATTCTTAAAATGCGATATCGCATCTCGTTTCTATGTTTCATGGTAAGATATAATATGATTTGCGAAGTGTTATGTATTCCTCGTCTACACTTCAAATGAATGTAAATGCGACACTTCCTTGCTAGGAAATAGCGTCTGCAGATGTCTAGGTATCGTAGCGATAGAGTTCTAATGCTTCTTTAAACGCGATATCGCATCTCATTTCCATGTTTCATGGTAGGATATAATATGATTTGCGAAGTGTTATGTATTCCTCGTCTTCACTTCAAATGAATGTAAATGCGACACTTCCTTGCAAAGAAATAGCGTTTGCAGATGTCTACGTATCGTAGCAATAGATATGGAATGCTTCTTAAAACGCGATATCGCATCTCATTTCCACGTTTCATGGTAAGATATAATATGATTTGCGAAGTGTCATGTATTCCTCGTCTACTATTCAAATGAGCGTAAAAGCGACACTTCTTTGCAAGGAAATGGCGTTTGGAGATGTCTACCTATCGTTGCAATAGAGGTCTAATGCTTCTTGAAACGCGATATCGCATCTCATTCCTATGTTTCATGGTAAGATATAATATGATTTGCGAAGTGTTATGTATTCCTCGTCTACACTTCAAATGAATGTGAATGCGACACTTCCTCGCTAGGAAATAGCGTTTGCAGATGTCTACGTATCGTAGCAATAGATATGTAATGCTTCTTAAAACGCGATGTCGCATCTCATTTCTATGTTTCATGGCTAGATATAATATGATTTGCGAAGTGTTATGTATTCCTCGTCTACACTTCAAATGAATGTAAATGCGACACTTCCTTGCGAGGAAATAGCGTCTGCAGATGTCTAGGTATCGTAGCGATAGTGTTCTAATGCGTCCTAAAACGCGATATCGCATCTCATTTCTATGTTTCATGGTAAGATATAATATGATTTGCGATGTGTTATGTATTCCTCGTCTACACTTCAAATGAATGTGAATGCGACACTTCCTCGCTAGGAAATAGCGTTTGCAGATGTTTACCTATCGTAGCAATAGAGTTCTAATGCTTCTTAAAACGCGATATCGCATCTCATTTCTATGTTTCATGGTAAGATATAATATGATTTGCGAAGTGTTATGTATTCCTCGTCTGCACTTCAAATGAATGTAAATGCGACACTTCCTTGCAAGGAAATAGCGTTTGCAGATGTCTACGTATCGTAGCAATAGAGTTCTTATGATTCTTAATACGCGATATCGCATCTCATTTCTATGTTTCATGGTAAGATATAATATGATTTGCGAAGTGTTATGTATTCCTCGTCTACACTTAAATGAATGTAAATGCGACACTTCCTTGCAAAGAAATAGCGTTTGCAGATGTCTACGTATCGTTGCAATAGATATGTAATGCTTCTTAAAACGCGATATCGCATCTCATTTCTACGTTTCATGGTAAGATATAATATGATTTGCGAAGTGTCATGTATTCCTCGTCTACTATTCAAATGAGTGTAAATGCGACACTTCCTAGCAAGGAAATAGCGTTTGCAGATGTCTACGTATCGTAGCTATAGATTTCTAATGCTTCTTAAAAAGCGATATCGCATCTCATTTCTATGTTTCATGGTAAGATATAATATGATTTGCGAACTGTTATGTATTCCTCGTCTGCACTTCAAATGAATGTAAATGCGACACTTCCTTGCAAGGAAATAGCGTTTGCAGATGTCTACGTATCGTAGCAATAGAGTTCTTATGATTCTTAATACGCGATATCGCATCTCATTTCTATGTTTCATGGTAAGGTATAATATGATTTGCGAAGTGTCATGTATTCCTCGTCTACATTTCAAATGAATGTAAATGCGACACTTCCTTGCTAGGAAATAGCGTCTGCAGATGTCTAGGTATCGTAGCAATAGAGTTCAAATGCTTCTTAAAACGAGATATTGCATCTCATATCTATGTTTCATGATAAGATATAATATTCATTGCGAAGTGTTATGCATTCCCCGTATACGATTCAAATGAATGTAAATGCGACTCTTCCTTGCAAGGAAATAGCGTTTGCAGTTTTCTACGTATCGTAGCAATAGAGTTCTTATGATTCTTAAAACGCGATATCGCATCTCATTTCCATCTTTCATGGTAAGATATAATATGATTTGCGAAGTGTTATGTATTCCACGTCTACACTTCAAATGAATGTGAATGCGACACTTCCTCGCTAGGAAATAGCGTTTGCAGATGTCTACGTATCGTAGCAATAGATATGTAATGCTTCTTAAAACGCGATGTCGCATCTCATTTCTATGTTTCATGGCTAGATATAATATGATTTGCGAAGTGTTATGTATTCCTCGTCTACACTTCAAATGAATGTAAATGCGACACTTCCTTGCTAGGAAATAGCGTCTGCAGATGTCTAGGTATCGTAGCGATAGTGTTCTAATGCTTCCTAAAACGCGATATCGCATCTCATTTCTATGTTTCATGGTAAGATATAATATGATTTGCGATGTGTTATGTATTCCTCGTCTACACTTCAAATGAATGTGAATGCGACACTTCCTCGCTAGGAAATAGCGTTTGCAGATGTCTACATATCGTAGCAATAGATTTCTAATCCTTCTTAAAACGCGATATCGCATCTCATTTCTATGTCTCATGGTAAGACATAATATGATTTGCGAAGTGTCATGTATTCCTCGTCTACACTTCAAATGAATGTAAATGCAACACTTCCTTGCAAGGAAATAGCGTTTGCAGATGTTTACCTATCGTAGCAATAGAGTTCTAATGCTTCTTAAAACGCGATATCGCATCTCATTTCCATCTTTCATGGTAAGATATAATATGATTTGCGAAGTGTTATGTATTCCTCGTCTACACTTCAAATGAATGTGAATGCGACACTTCCTCGCTAGGAAATAGCGTTTGCAGATGTCTAGGTATCGTAGCGATAGTGTTCTAATGCTTCCTAAAACGCGATATCGCATCTCATTTCTATGTTTCATGGTAAGATATAATATGATTTGCGAAGTGTTATGTATTCCTCGTCTACACTTCAAATGAATGTGAATGCGACACTTCCTCGCTAGGAAATAACGGATGCAGATGTCTACGTATCGTAGCAATAGAGTTCAGATGATTCTTAAAATGCGATATCGCATCTCATTTCTATGTTTCATGGTAAGATATAATATGATTTGCGAAGTGTTATGTATTCCTCGTCTACACTTCAAATGAATGTAAATGCGACACTTCCTTGCTAGGAAATAGCGTCTGCAGATGTCTAGGTATCGTAGCGATAGAGTTCTAATGCTTCTTTAAACGCGATATCGCATCTCATTTCCATGTTTCATGGTAGGATATAATATGATTTGCGAAGTGTTATGTATTCCTCGTCTTCACTTCAAATGAATGTAAATGCGACACTTCCTTGCAAAGAAATAGCGTTTGCAGATGTCTACGTATCGTAGCAATAGATATGGAATGCTTCTTAAAACGCGATATCGCATCTCATTTCCACGTTTCATGGTAAGATATAATATGATTTGCGAAGTGTCATGTATTCCTCGTCTACTATTCAAATGAGCGTAAAAGCGACACTTCTTTGCAAGGAAATGGCGTTTGGAGATGTCTACCTATCGTTGCAATAGAGGTCTAATGCTTCTTAAAACGCGATATCGCATCTCATTCCTATGTTTCATGGTAAGATATAATATGATTTGCGAAGTGTTATGTATTCCTCGTCTACACTTCAAATGAATGTGAATGCGACACTTCCTCGCTAGGAAATAGCGTTTGCAGATGTCTACGTATCGTAGCAATAGATATGTAATGCTTCTTAGAACGCGATGTCGCATCTCATTTCTATGTTTCATGGCTAGATATAATATGATTTGCGAAGTGTTATGTATTCCTCGTCTACACTTCAAATGAATGTAAATGCGACACTTCCTTGCGAGGAAATAGCGTCTGCAGATGTCTAGGTATCGTAGCGATAGTGTTCTAATGCTTCTTAAAACGCGATATCGCATCTCATTTCTATGTTTCATGGTAAGATATAATATGATTTGCGAAGTGTTATGTATTCCTCGTCTGCACTTCAAATGAATGTAAATGCGACACTTCCTTGCAAGGAAATAGCGTTTGCAGATGTCTACGTATCGTAGCAATAGAGTTCTTATGATTCTTAATACGCGATATCGCATCTCATTTCTATGTTTCATGGTAAGATATAATATGATTTGCGAAGTGTTATGTATTCCTCGTTTACACTTAAATGAATGTAAATGCGACACTTCCTTGCAAAGAAATAGCGTTTGCAGATGTCTACGTATCGTTGCAATAGATATGCAATGCTTCTTAAAACGCGATATCGCATCTCATTTCTACGTTTCATGGTAAGATATAATATGATTTGCGAAGTGTCATGTATTCCTCGTCTACTATTCAAATGAGTGTAAATGCGACACTTCCTAGCAAGGAAATAGCGTTTGCAGATGTCTACGTTTCGTAGCTATAGATTTCTAATGCATCTTAAAAAGCGATATCGCATCTCATTTCTATGTTTCATGGTAAGATATAATATGATTTGCGAAGTGTCATGTATTCCTCGTCTACACTTCAAATGAATGTAAATGCAACACTTCCTTGCAAGGAAATAGCGTTTGCAGATGTCTACGTATCGTAGCAATAGAGTTCTTATGATTCTTAATACGCGATACCGCATCTCATTTCTATGTTTCATGGTAAGATATAATATGATTTGCGAAGTGTTATGTATTCCTCGTCTACGCTACAAATGAATGTAAATGCGACACTTCCTTGCTAGGAAATAGCGTCTGCAGATGTCTAGGTATCGTAGCGATAGAGTTCCAATGCTTCTTTAAACGCGATATCGCATCTCATTTCCATGTTTCATGGTAGGATATAATATGATTTGCGAAGTGTTATGTATTCCTCGTCTTCACTTCAAATGAATGTAAATGCGACACTTCCTTGCAAAGAAATAGCGTTTGCAGATGTCTACGTATCGTAGCAATAGATATGGAATGCTTCTTAAAACGCGATATCGCATCTCATTTCCACGTTTCATGGTAAGATATAATATGATTTGCGAAGTGTCATGTATTCCTCGTCTACTATTCAAATGAGCGTAAAAGCGACACTTCTTTGCAAGGAAATGGCGTTTGGAGATGTCTACCTATCGTTGCAATAGAGGTCTAATGCTTCTTAAAACGCGATATCGCATCTCATTCCTATGTTTCATGGTAAGATATAATATGATTTGCGAAGTGTTATGTATTCCTCGTCTACACTTCAAATGAATGTGAATGCGACACTTCCTCGCTAGGAAATAGCGTTTGCAGATGTCTACGTATCGTAGCAATAGATATGTAATGCTTCTTAAAACGCGATGTCGCATCTCATTTCTATGTTTCATGGCTAGATATAATATGATTTGCGAAGTGTTATGTATTCCTCGTCTACACTTCAAATGAATGTAAATGCGACACTTCCTTGCGAGGAAATAGCGTCTGCAGATGTCTAGGTATCGTAGCGATAGTGTTCTAATGCGTCCTAAAACGCGATATCGCATCTCATTTCTATGTTTCATGGTAAGATATAATATGATTTGCGATGTGTTATGTATTCCTCGTCTACACTTCAAATGAATGTGAATGCGACACTTCCTCGCTAGGAAATAGCGTTTGCAGATGTTTACCTATCGTAGCAATAGAGTTCTAATGCTTCTTAAAACGCGATATCGCATCTCATTTCTATGTTTCATGGTAAGATATAATATGATTTGCGAAGTGTTATGTATTCCTCGTCTGCACTTCAAATGAATGTAAATGCGACACTTCCTTGCAAGGAAATAGCGTTTGCAGATGTCTACGTATCGTAGCAATAGAGTTCTTATGATTCTTAATACGCGATATCGCATCTCATTTCTATGTTTCATGGTAAGATATAATATGATTTGCGAAGTGTTATGTATTCCTCGTCTACACTTAAATGAATGTAAATGCGACACTTCCTTGCAAAGAAATAGCGTTTGCAGATGTCTACGTATCGTAGCAATAGAGTTCTTATGATTCTTAATACGCGATATCGCATCTCATTTCTACGTTTCATAGTAAGATATAATATGATTTGCGAAGTGTCATGTATTCCTCGTCTACTATTCAAATGAGTGTAAATGCGACACTTCCTAGCAAGGAAATAGCGTTTGCAGATGTCTACGTATCGTAGCTATAGATTTCTAATGCTTCCTAAAAAGCGATATCGCATCTCATTTCTATGTTTCATGGTAAGATATAATATGATTTGCGAAGTGTCATGTATTCCTCGTCTACACTTCAAATGAATGTAAATGCAACACATCCTTGCAAGGAAATAGCGTTTGCAGATGTCTACGTATCGTAGCAATAGAGTTCTTATGATTCTTAATACGCGATACCGCATCTCATTTCTATGTTTCATGGTAAGATATAATATGATTTGCGAAGTGTTATGTATTCCTCGTCTACACTTCAAATGAATGTAAATGCGACACTTCCTTGCAAGGAAATAGCGTCTGCAGATGTCTACGTATCGTAGCAATACAGTTCTTGTGATTCTTAAAACGCGATATTGCACCTTATTTCTATGTTTCATGGTAAGATATAATATGATTTGCGAAGTGTCATGTATTCCTCGTCTACACTTCAAATGAATGTAAATGCGACTCTTCCTTGCTAGGAAATAGCGTCTGCAGATGTCTAGGTATCGTAGCAATAGAGTTCTAATGCTTCTTAAAACGAGATATTGCATCTCATATCTATGTTTCATGATAAGATATAATATTCATTGCGAAGTGTTATGCATTCCTCGTCTACGATTCAAATGAATGTAAATGCGACACTTCCTTGCAAGGAAATAGCGTTTGCAGTTGTCTACGTATCGTAGCAATAGAGTTCTTATGATTCTTAAAACGCGATATCGCATCTCATTTCTATCTTTCATGGTAAGATATAATATGATTTGCGAAGTGTTATGTATTCCTCGTCTACACTTCAAATGAATGTGAATGCGACACTTCCTTGCTAGGAAACAGCGTTTGCAGATGTCTACGTATCGTAGCAATAGTGATCTTATGATTCTTAAAACGCGATATCGCATCTCATTTCTATGTTTCATGGTATGATATAATATGATTTGCGAAGTGTTATATATTCCTCGTCTACACTTCAAATGAATGTAAATGCGATACTTCCTTGTTAGGAAGTAGCGTTTGCAGATGTCTACGTATCGTAGCAATAGTGTTCTTATGATTCTTAAAACGCGATAATGCATCTCATTTCTATGTTTCATGGTAAGATATAATATGATTTGCGAAGTGTTATGTATTCCTCGTCTACACTTCAAATGAATGTAAATGCAGCACTTCCTTGCTAGGAAATAGCGTCTGGAGATGTCTACGTATCGTAGCAATAGATTTTTAGTGCTTCTTAAAACGCGATATCGAATCTCATTTCTATGTTTCATGGTAAGACATAATATGATTTGCGAAGTGTCATGTATTCGTCGTCTACACTTCAAATGAATGTTAATGCGACACTTCCATGCTAGGAAATAGCGTCTGCAGATGTCTAGGTATCGTAGCGATAGAGTTCTAATGCTTCTTTAAACGCGATATCGCATCTCATTTCCATGTTTCATGGTAGGATATAATATGATTTGCGAAGTGTTATGTATTCCTCGTCTACACTTCAAATGAATGTAAATGCGACACTTCCTTGCAAAGAAATAGCGTTTGCAGATGTCTACGTATCGTAGCAATAGATATGTAATGCTTCTTAAGACGCGATATCGCATCCCATTTCTACGTTTCATGGTAAGATATAATATGATTTGCGAAGTGTCAAGTATTCCTCGTCTACTATTCAAATGTGTGTAAATGCGTCACTTCCTAGCAAGGAAATAGCGTTTGCAGATGTCTACGTATCGTAGCTATAGGTTTCCAATGCTTCTTAAAACGCGATATTGCATCTCATTTCTATGTTTCATGGTAAGATATAATATGATTTGCGAAGTGTTACGTATTCCTCGTCTACACTTCAAATGAATGTAAATGCGACACTTCCTTGCTAGGAAATAGCGTTTGCAGATGTTTACCTATCGTAGCAATAGAGTTCTAATGCTTCTTAAAACGCGATATCGCATCTCATTTCCATCTTTCATGGTAAGATATAATATGATTTGCGAAGTGTTATGTATTCCTCGTCTACACTTCAAATGAATGTGAATGCGACACTTCCTCGCTAGGAAATAGCGTTTGCAGATGTCTACATATCGCAGCAATAGATTTCTAACCCTTCTTAAAACGCGATATCGCATCTCATTTCTATGTTTCTTGGTAAGACATAATATGATTTGCGAAGTGTCATGTATTCCTCGTCTACACTTCAAATGAATGTAAATGCAACACTTCCTTGCAAGGAAATAGCGTCTGCAGATGTTTACCTATCGTAGCAATAGAGTTCTAATGCTTCTTAAAACGCGATATCGCATCTCATTTCTATGTTTCATGGTAAGATATAATATGATTTGCGAAGTGTTATGTATTCCTCGTCTGCACTTCAAATGAATGTAAATGCGACACTTCCTTGCAAGGAAATAGCGTTTGCAGATGTCTACGTATCGTAGCAATAGAGTTCTTATGATTCTTAATACGCGATATCGCATCTCATTTCTATGTTTCATGGTAAGGTATATTATGATTTGCGAAGTGTCATGTATTCCACGTTTACACTTCAAATGAATGTAAATGCGACACTTCCTTGCTAGGAAATAGCGTCTGCAGATGTCTAGGTATCGTAGCAATAGATTTTTAGTGATTCTTAAAACGCGATATCGAATCTCATTTCTATGTTTCATGGTAAGACATAATATGATTTGCGAAGTGTCATGTATTCGTCGTATACACTTCAAATGAATGTAAATGCGACACTTCCATGCTAGGAAATAGCGTCTGCAGATGTCTAGGTATCGTAGCGATAGAGTTCTAATGCTTCTTTAAACGCGATATCGCATCTCATTTCCATGTTTCATGGTAGGATATAATATGATTTGCGAAGTGTTATGTATTCCTCGTCTACACTTCAAATGAATGTAAATGCGACACTTCCTTGCAAAGAAATAGCGTTTGCAGATGTCTACGTATCGTAGCAATAGATATGTAATGCTTCTTAAGACGCGATATCGCATCCCATTTCTACGTTTCATGGTAAGATATAATATGATTTGCGAAGTGTCAAGTATTCCCCGTCTACTATTCAAATGATTGTAAATACGTCACTTCCTAGCAAGGAAATAGCGTTTGCAGATGTGTACGTATCGTAGCTATAGATTTCTAATGCTTCTTAAAACGCGATATTGCATCTCATTTCTATGTTTCATGGTAAGATATAATATGATTTGCGAAGTGTTATGTATTCCTCGTCTACACTTCAAATGAATGTAAATGCGACACTTCCTTGCAAAGAAATAGCGTTTGCAGATGTCTACGTATCGTAGCAATAGATATGTAATGCTTCTTAAGACGCGATATCGCATCCCATTTCTACGTTTCATGGTAAGATATAATATGATTAGCGAAGTGTCAAGTATTCCTCGTCTACTATTCAAATGAGTGTAAATGCGTCACTTCCTAGCAAGGAAATAGCGTTTGCAGATGTCTACGTATCGTAGCTATAGATTTCTAATGCTTCTTAAAACGAGATATTGCATCTCATATCTATGTTTCATGATAAGATATAATATTCATTGCGAAGTGTTATGCATTCCTCGTATACGATTCAAATGAATGTAAATGCGACACTTCCTTGCAAGGAAATAGCGTTTGCAGTTTTCTACGTATCGTAGCAGTAGAGTTCTTATGATTCTTAAAACGCGATATCGCATCTCATTTCCATCTTTCATGGTAAGATATAATATGATTTGCGAAGTGTTATGTATTCCTCGTCTACACTACAAATTAATGTGAATGCGACACTTCCTCGCTAGGAAATAGCGTTTGCAGATGTCTACGTATCGTAGCAATAGATATGTAATGCTTCTTAAAACGCGACGTCGCATATCATTTCTATGTTTCATGGCTAGTTATAATATGATTTGCGAAGTGTTATGTATTCCTCGTCTACGATTCAAATGAATGTAAATGCGACACTTCCTTGCAAGGAAATAGCATTTGCAGTTGTCTACGTATCGTAGCAATAGAGTTCTTATGATTCTTAAAACGCGATATCGCATCTCATTTCTATCTTTCATGGTAAGATATAATATGATTTGCGAAGTGTTATGTATTCCTCGTCTACACTTCAAATGAATGTGAATGCGACACTTCCTTGCTAGGAAACAGCGTTTGCAGATGTCTACGTATCGTAGCAATAGTGATCTTATGATTCTTAAAACGCGATATCGCATCTCATTTCTATGTTTCATGGTATGATATAATATGATTTGCGAAGTGTTATATATTCCTCGTCTACACTTCAAATGAATGTAAATGCGATACTTCCTTGTTAGGAAGTAGCGTTTGCAGATGTCTACGTATCGTAGCAATAGTGTTCTTATGATTCTTAAAACGCGATAACGCATCTCATTTCTATGTTTCATGGTAAGATATAATATGATTTGCGAAGTGTTATGTATTCCTCGTCTACACTTCAAATGAATGTAAATGCAGCACTTCCTTGCTAGGAAATAGCGTCTGGAGATGTCTACGTATCGTAGCAATAGATTTTTAGTGCTTCTTAAAACGCGATATCGAATCTCATTTCTATGTTTCATGGTAAGACATAATATGATTTGCGAAGTGTCACGTATTCGTCGTCTACACTTCAAATGAATGTTAATGCGACACTTCCATGCTAGGAAATAGCGTCTGCAGATGTCTAGGTATCGTAGCGATAGAGTTCTAATGCTTCTTTAAACGCGATATCGCATCTCATTTCCATGTTTCATGGTAGGATATAATATGATTTGCGAAGTGTTATGTATTCCTCGTCTACACTTCAAATGAATGTAAATGCGACACTTCCTTGCAAAGAAATAGCGTTTGCAGATGTCTACGTATCGTAGCAATAGATATGTAATGCTTCTTAAGACGCGATATCGCATCCCATTTCTACGTTTCATGGTAAGATATAATATGATTTGCGAAGTGTCAAGTATTCCTCGTCTACTATTCAAATGAGTGTAAATGCGTCACTTCCTAGCAAGGAAATAGCGTTTGCAGATGTCTACGTATCGTAGCTATAGATTTCCAATGCTTCTTAAAACGCGATATTGCATCTCATTTCTATGTTTCATGGTAAGATATAATATGATTTGCGAAGTGTTACGTATTCCTCGTCTACACTTCAAATGAATGTAAATGCGACACTTCCTTGCTAGGAAATAGCGTTTGCAGATGTTTACCTATCGTAGCAATAGAGTTCTAATGCTTCTTAATACGCGATATCGCATCTCATTTCCATCTTTCATGGTAAGATATAATATGATTTGCGAAGTGTTATGTATTCCTCGTCTACACTTCAAATGAATGTGAATGCGACACTTCCTCGCTAGGAAATAGCGTTTGCAGATGTCTACATATCGCAGCAATAGATTTCTAACCCTTCTTAAAACGCGATATCGCATCTCATTTCTATGTTTCTTGGTAAGACATAATATGATTTGCGAAGTGTCATGTATTCCTCGTCTACACTTCAAATGAATGTAAATGCAACACTTCCTTGCAAGGAAATAGCGTCTGCAGATGTTTACCTATCGTAGCAATAGAGTTCTAATGCTTCTTAAAACGCGATATCGCATCTCATTTCTATGTTTCATGGTAAGATATAATATGATTTGCGAAGTGTTATGTATTCCTCGTCTGCACTTCAAATGAATGTAAATGCGACACTTCCTTGCAAGGAAATAGCGTTTGCAGATGTCTACGTATCGTAGCAATAGAGTTCTTATGATTCTTAATACGCGATATCGCATCTCATTTCTATGTTTCATGGTAAGGTATATTATGATTTGCGAAGTGTCATGTATTCCACGTTTACACTTCAAATGAATGTAAATGCGACACTTCCTTGCTAGGAAATAGCGTCTGCAGATGTCTAGGTATCGTAGCAATAGATTTTTAGTGATTCTTAAAACGCGATATCGAATCTCATTTCTATGTTTCATGGTAAGACATAATATGATTTGCGAAGTGTCATGTATTCGTCGTATACACTTCAAATGAATGTAAATGCGACACTTCCATGCTAGGAAATAGCGTCTGCAGATGTCTAGGTATCGTAGCGATAGAGTTCTAATGCTTCTTTAAACGCGATATCGCATCTCATTTCCATGTTTCATGGTAGGATATAATATGATTTGCGAAGTGTTATGTATTCCTCGTCTACACTTCAAATGAATGTAAATGCGACACTTCCTTGCAAAGAAATAGCGTTTGCAGATGTCTACGTATCGTAGCAATAGATATGTAATGCTTCTTAAGACGCGATATCGCATCCCATTTCTACGTTTCATGGTAAGATATAATATGATTTGCGAAGTGTCAAGTATTCCCCGTCTACTATTCAAATGAGTGTAAATACGTCACTTCCTAGCAAGGAAATAGCGTTTGCAGATGTGTACGTATCGTAGCTATAGATTTCTAATGCTTCTTAAAACGCGATATTGCATCTCATTTCTATGTTTCATGGTAAGATATAATATGATTTGCGAAGTGTTATGTATTCCTCGTCTACACTTCAAATGAATGTAAATGCGACACTTCCTTGCAAAGAAATAGCGTTTGCAGATGTCTACGTATCGTAGCAATAGATATGTAATGCTTCTTAAGACGCGATATCGCATCCCATTTCTACGTTTCATGGTAAGATATAATATGATTAGCGAAGTGTCAAGTATTCCTCGTCTACTATTCAAATGAGTGTAAATGCGTCACTTCCTAGCAAGGAAATAGCGTTTGCAGATGTCTACGTATCGTAGCTATAGATTTCTAATGCTTCTTAAAACGAGATATTGCATCTCATATCTATGTTTCATGATAAGATATAATATTCATTGCGAAGTGTTATGCATTCCTCGTATACGATTCAAATGAATGTAAATGCGACACTTCCTTGCAAGGAAATAGCGTTTGCAGTTTTCTACGTATCGTAGCAGTAGAGTTCTTATGATTCTTAAAACGCGATATCGCATCTCATTTCCATCTTTCATGGTAAGATATAATATGATTTGCGAAGTGTTATGTATTCCTCGTCTACACTACAAATTAATGTGAATGCGACACTTCCTCGCTAGGAAATAGCGTTTGCAGATGTCTACGTATCGTAGCAATAGATATGTAATGCTTCTTAAAACGCGATGTCGCATATCATTTCTATGTTTCATGGCTAGTTATAATATGATTTGCGAAGTGTTATGTATTCCTCGTCTACACTTCAAATGAATGTAAATGCGACACTTCCTTGCTAGGAAATAGCGTCTGCAGATGTCTAGGTATCGTAGCGATAGTGTTCTAATGCTTCCTAAGACGCGATATCGCATCTCATTTCTATGTTTCATGGTAAGATATAATATGATTTGCGAAGTGTTATGTATTCCTCGTCTACACTTCAAATGAATGTAAATGCGACACTTCCTTGCTAGGAAATAGCGTTTGCAGATGTCTACCTACCGTAGCAATAGGGTTCTAATGCTTCTTAAAACGCGAAATCGCATCTCATTTCTACGTTTCATGGTAAGATATAATATGATTTGCGAAGTGTCATGTATTCCTCGTCTACTATTCAAATGAGTGTAAATGCGACACTTCCTAGCAAGGAAATAGCGTTTGCAGATGTCTACGTATCGTAGCTATAGATTTCTAATGCTTCTTAAAAAGCGATATCGCATCTCATTTCTATGTTTCATGGTAAGATATAATATGATTTGCGAAGTGTCATGTATTCCTCGTCTACACTTCAAATGAATGTAAATGCAACACTTCCTTGCAAGGAAATAGCGTTTGCAGATGTTTACCTATCGTAGCAGGAGTGTTCTAATGCTTCTTAAAACGCGATATCGCATCTCATTTCTATGTTTCATGGTAAGATATAATATGATTTGCGAAGTGTTATGTATTCCTCGTCTGCACTTCAAATGAATGTAAATGCGACACTTCCTTGCAAGGAAATAGCGTTTGCAGATGTCTACGTATCGTAGCAATAGAGTTCTTATGATTCTTAAAACGCGATATCGCATTTCATTTCTATGTTTCATGGTAAGATATAATATGATTTGCGAAGTGTTATGTATTCCTCGTCTACACTTCAAATGAATGTAAATGCGACACTTCCTTGCTAGGAAATAGCGTCTGCAGATGTCTAGGTATCGTAGCGATGGAGTTCTAATGCTTCTTAAAACGCGATATCGCATTTCATTTCTATGTTTCATGATAAGATATAATATGATTTGCGAAGTGTTATGTATTCCTCGTCTACACTTCAAATGAATGTAAATGCGATACTTCCTTGCAAGGAAATAGCGTTTGCAGATGTCTACCTATCGTAGCGATAGAGTTCTAATGCTTCTTAAAACGCTATATCGCATCTCATTTCTATGTTTCATGGTAAGATATAATATGATTTGCGAAGTGTTATGTATTCCTCGTCTACACTTCAAATGAATGTAAATGCGACACTTCCTTGCAAGGAAATAGCGTTTGCAGATGTCTACCTATCGTAGCGATAGAGTTCTAATGCTTCCTAAAACGCTATATCGCATTTCATTTCTATGTTTCATGGTAAGATATAATATGATTTGCGAAGTGTTATGTATTCCTCGTCTACACTTCAAATGAATGTAAATGCGACACTTCCTTGCAAGGAAATAGCGTCTGCAGATGTCTACGTATCGTAGCAATAGAGTTCTTATGATTCTTAAAACGCGATATTGCATCTTATTTCTATGTTTCATGGTAAGATATAATATGATTTGCAAAAGTGTCATGTATTCCTCGTCTACACTTCAAATGAATGTAAATGCGACACTTCCTTGCTAGGAAATAGCGTCTGCAGATGTCTAGGTATCGTAGCAATAGAGTTCTAATGCTTCTTAAAACGAGATATTGCATCTCATATCTATGTTTCATGATAAGATATAATATTCATTGCGAAGTGTTATGCATTCCTCGTCTACGATTCAAATGAATGTAAATGCAAAACTTCCTTGCAAGGAAATAGCGTTTGCAGTTGTCTACGTATCGTAGCTATAGATTTCTAATGCTTCTTAAAACGCGATATTGCATCTCATTTCTATGTTTCATGGTAAGATATAATATGATTTGCGAAGTGTTACGTATTCCTCGTCTACACTTCAAATGAATGTAAATGCGACACTTCCTTGCTAGGAAATAGCGTTTGCAGATGTTTACCTATCGTAGCAATAGAGTTCTAATGCTTCTTAAAACGCGATATCGCATCTCATTTCCATCTTTCATGGTAAGATATAATATGATTTGCGAAGTGTTATGTATTCCTCGTCTACACTTCAAATGAATGTGAATGCGACACTTCCTCGCTAGGAAATAGCGTTTGCAGATGTCTACATATCGCAGCAATAGATTTCTAACCCTTCTTAAAACGCGATATCGCATCTCATTTCTATGTTTCATGGTAAGACATAATATGATTTGCGAAGTGTCATGTATTCCTCGTCTACACTTCAAATGAATGTAAATGCAACACTTCCTTGCAAGGAAATAGCGTCTGCAGATGTCTAGGTATCGTAGCGATAGAGTTCTAATGCTTCTTTAAACGCGATATCGCATCTCATTTCCATGTTTCATGGTAGGATATAATATGATTTGCGAAGTGTTATGTATTCCTCGTCTACACTTCAAATGAATGTAAATGCGACACTTCCTTGCAAAGAAATAGCGTTTGCAGATGTCTACGTATCGTAGCAATAGATATGTAATGCTTCTTAAGACGCGATATCGCATCCCATTTCTACGTTTCATGGTAAGATATAATATGATTTGCGAAGTGTCAAGTATTCCCCGTCTACTATTCAAATGAGTGTAAATGCGTCACTTCCTAGCAAGGAAATAGCGTTTGCAGATGTCTACGTATCGTAGCTATAGATTTCTAATGCTTCTTAAAACGCGATATTGCATCTCATTTCTATGTTTCATGGTAAGATATAATATTCATTGCGAAGTGTTATGCATTCCTCGTATATGATTCAAATGAATGTAAATGCGACACTTCCTTGCGAGGAAATAGCGTTTGCAGTTTTCTACGTATCGTAGCAGTAGAGTTCTTATGATTCTTAAAACGCGATATCGCATCTCATTTCCATCTTTCATGGTAAGATATAATATGATTTGCGAAGTGTCATGTATTCCTCGTCTACACTTCAAATGAATGTAAATGCAACACATCCTTGCAAGGAAATAGCGTTTGCAGATGTCTACGTATCGTAGCAATAGAGTTCTTATGATTCTTAATACGCGATACCGCATCTCATTTCTATGTTTCATGGTAAGATATAATATGATTTGCGAAGTGTTATGTATTCCTCGTCTACACTTCAAATGAATGTAAATGCGACACTTCCTTGCAAGGAAATAGCGTCTGCAGATGTCTACGTATCGTAGCAATACAGTTCTTGTGATTCTTAAAACGCGATATTGCACCTTATTTCTATGTTTCATGGTAAGATATAATATGATTTGCGAAGTGTCATGTATTCCTCGTCTACACTTCAAATGAATGTAAATGCGACTCTTCCTTGCTAGGAAATAGCGTCTGCAGATGTCTAGGTATCGTAGCAATAGAGTTCTAATGCTTCTTAAAACGAGATATTGCATCTCATATCTATGTTTCATGATAAGATATAATATTCATTGCGAAGTGTTATGCATTCCTCGTCTACGATTCAAATGAATGTAAATGCGACACTTCCTTGCAAGGAAATAGCGTTTGCAGTTGTCTACGTATCGTAGCAATAGAGTTCTTATGATTCTTAAAACGCGATATCGCATCTCATTTCTATCTTTCATGGTAAGATATAATATGATTTGCGAAGTGTTATGTATTCCTCGTCTACACTTCAAATGAATGTGAATGCGACACTTCCTTGCTAGGAAACAGCGTTTGCAGATGTCTACGTATCGTAGCAATAGTGATCTTATGATTCTTAAAACGCGATATCGCATCTCATTTCTATGTTTCATGGTATGATATAATATGATTTGCGAAGTGTTATATATTCCTCGTCTACACTTCAAATGAATGTAAATGCGATACTTCCTTGTTAGGAAGTAGCGTTTGCAGATGTCTACGTATCGTAGCAATAGTGTTCTTATGATTCTTAAAACGCGATAACGCATCTCATTTCTATGTTTCATGGTAAGATATAATATGATTTGCGAAGTGTTATGTATTCCTCGTCTACACTTCAAATGAATGTAAATGCAGCACTTCCTTGCTAGGAAATAGCGTCTGGAGATGTCTACGTATCGTAGCAATAGATTTTTAGTGCTTCTTAAAACGCGATATCGAATCTCATTTCTATGTTTCATGGTAAGACATAATATGATTTGCGAAGTGTCATGTATTCGTCGTCTACACTTCAAATGAATGTTAATGCGACACTTCCATGCTAGGAAATAGCGTCTGCAGATGTCTAGGTATCGTAGCGATAGAGTTCTAATGCTTCTTTAAACGCGATATCGCATCTCATTTCCATGTTTCATGGTAGGATATAATATGATTTGCGAAGTGTTATGTATTCCTCGTCTACACTTCAAATGAATGTAAATGCGACACTTCCTTGCAAAGAAATAGCGTTTGCAGATGTCTACGTATCGTAGCAATAGATATGTAATGCTTCTTAAGACGCGATATCGCATCCCATTTCTACGTTTCATGGTAAGATATAATATGATTTGCGAAGTGTCAAGTATTCCTCGTCTACTATTCAAATGAGTGTAAATGCGTCACTTCCTAGCAAGGAAATAGCGTTTGCAGATGTCTGCGTATCGTAGCTATAGATTTCCAATGCTTCTTAAAACGCGATATTGCATCTCATTTCTATGTTTCATGGTAAGATATAATATGATTTGCGAAGTGTTACGTATTCCTCGTCTACACTTCAAATGAATGTAAATGCGACACTTCCTTGCTAGGAAATAGCGTTTGCAGATGTTTACCTATCGTAGCAATAGAGTTCTAATGCTTCTTAAAACGCGATATCGCATCTCATTTCCATCTTTCATGGTAAGATATAATATGATTTGCGAAGTGTTATGTATTCCTCGTCTACACTTCAAATGAATGTGAATGCGACACTTCCTCGCTAGGAAATAGCGTTTGCAGATGTCTACATATCGCAGCAATAGATTTCTAACCCTTCTTAAAACGCGATATCGCATCTCATTTCTATGTTTCTTGGTAAGACATAATATGATTTGCGAAGTGTCATGTATTCCTCGTCTACACTTCAAATGAATGTAAATGCAACACTTCCTTGCAAGGAAATAGCGTCTGCAGATGTTTACCTATCGTAGCAATAGAGTTCTAATGCTTCTTAAAACGCGATATCGCATCTCATTTCTATGTTTCATGGTAAGATATAATATGATTTGCGAAGTGTTATGTATTCCTCGTCTGCACTTCAAATGAATGTAAATGCGACACTTCCTTGCAAGGAAATAGCGTTTGCAGATGTCTACGTATCGTAGCAATAGAGTTCTTATGATTCTTAATACGCGATATCGCATCTCATTTCTATGTTTCATGGTAAGGTATATTATGATTTGCGAAGTGTCATGTATTCCACGTTTACACTTCAAATGAATGTAAATGCGACACTTCCTTGCTAGGAAATAGCGTCTGCAGATGTCTAGGTATCGTAGCAATAGATTTTTAGTGATTCTTAAAACGCGATATCGAATCTCATTTCTATGTTTCATGGTAAGACATAATATGATTTGCGAAGTGTCATGTATTCGTCGTATACACTTCAAATGAATGTAAATGCGACACTTCCATGCTAGGAAATAGCGTCTGCAGATGTCTAGGTATCGTAGCGATAGAGTTCTAATGCTTCTTTAAACGCGATATCGCATCTCATTTCCATGTTTCATGGTAGGATATAATATGATTTGCGAAGTGTTATGTATTCCTCGTCTACACTTCAAATGAATGTAAATGCGACACTTCCTTGCAAAGAAATAGCGTTTGCAGATGTCTACGTATCGTAGCAATAGATATGTAATGCTTCTTAAGACGCGATATCGCATCCCATTTCTACGTTTCATGGTAAGATATAATATGATTTGCGAAGTGTCAAGTATTCCCCGTCTACTATTCAAATGAGTGTAAATACGTCACTTCCTAGCAAGGAAATAGCGTTTGCAGATGTGTACGTATCGTAGCTATAGATTTCTAATGCTTCTTAAAACGCGATATTGCATCTCATTTCTATGTTTCATGGTAAGATATAATATGATTTGCGAAGTGTTATGTATTCCTCGTCTACACTTCAAATGAATGTAAATGCGACACTTCCTTGCAAAGAAATAGCGTTTGCAGATGTCTACGTATCGTAGCAATAGATATGTAATGCTTCTTAAGACGCGATATCGCATCCCATTTCTACGTTTCATGGTAAGATATAATATGATTAGCGAAGTGTCAAGTATTCCTCGTCTACTATTCAAATGAGTGTAAATGCGTCACTTCCTAGCAAGGAAATAGCGTTTGCAGATGTCTACGTATCGTAGCTATAGATTTCTAATGCTTCTTAAAACGAGATATTGCATCTCATATCTATGTTTCATGATAAGATATAATATTCATTGCGAAGTGTTATGCATTCCTCGTATACGATTCAAATGAATGTAAATGCGACACTTCCTTGCAAGGAAATAGCGTTTGCAGTTTTCTACGTATCGTAGCAGTAGAGTTCTTATGATTCTTAAAACGCGATATCGCATCTCATTTCCATCTTTCATGGTAAGATATAATATGATTTGCGAAGTGTTATGTATTCCTCGTCTACACTACAAATTAATGTGAATGCGACACTTCCTCGCTAGGAAATAGCGTTTGCAGATGTCTACGTATCGTAGCAATAGATATGTAATGCTTCTTAAAACGCGATGTCGCATATCATTTCTATGTTTCATGGCTAGTTATAATATGATTTGCGAAGTGTTATGTATTCCTCGTCTACACTTCAAATGAATGTAAATGCGACACTTCCTTGCTAGGAAATAGCGTCTGCAGATGTCTAGGTATCGTAGCGATAGTGTTCTAATGCTTCCTAAGACGCGATATCGCATCTCATTTCTATGTTTCATGGTAAGATATAATATGATTTGCGAAGTGTTATGTATTCCTCGTCTACACTTCAAATGAATGTAAATGCGACACTTCCTTGCTAGGAAATAGCGTTTGCAGATGTCTACCTACCGTAGCAATAGGGTTCTAATGCTTCTTAAAACGCGAAATCGCATCTCATTTCTACGTTTCATGGTAAGATATAATATGATTTGCGAAGTGTCATGTATTCCTCGTCTACTATTCAAATGAGTGTAAATGCGACACTTCCTAGCAAGGAAATAGCGTTTGCAGATGTCTACGTATCGTAGCTATAGATTTCTAATGCTTCTTAAAAAGCGATATCGCATCTCATTTCTATGTTTCATGGTAAGATATAATATGATTTGCGAAGTGTCATGTATTCCTCGTCTACACTTCAAATGAATGTAAATGCAACACTTCCTTGCAAGGAAATAGCGTTTGCAGATGTTTACCTATCGTAGCAGGAGTGTTCTAATGCTTCTTAAAACGCGATATCGCATCTCATTTCTATGTTTCATGGTAAGATATAATATGATTTGCGAAGTGTTATGTATTCCTCGTCTGCACTTCAAATGAATGTAAATGCGACACTTCCTTGCAAGGAAATAGCGTTTGCAGATGTCTACGTATCGTAGCAATAGAGTTCTTATGATTCTTAAAACGCGATATCGCATTTCATTTCTATGTTTCATGGTAAGATATAATATGATTTGCGAAGTGTTATGTATTCCTCGTCTACACTTCAAATGAATGTAAATGCGACACTTCCTTGCTAGGAAATAGCGTCTGCAGATGTCTAGGTATCGTAGCGATGGAGTTCTAATGCTTCTTAAAACGCGATATCGCATTTCATTTCTATGTTTCATGATAAGATATAATATGATTTGCGAAGTGTTATGTATTCCTCGTCTACACTTCAAATGAATGTAAATGCGATACTTCCTTGCAAGGAAATAGCGTTTGCAGATGTCTACCTATCGTAGCGATAGAGTTCTAATGCTTCTTAAAACGCTATATCGCATCTCATTTCTATGTTTCATGGTAAGATATAATATGATTTGCGAAGTGTTATGTATTCCTCGTCTACACTTCAAATGAATGTAAATGCGACACTTCCTTGCAAGGAAATAGCGTTTGCAGATGTCTACCTATCGTAGCGATAGAGTTCTAATGCTTCCTAAAACGCTATATCGCATTTCATTTCTATGTTTCATGGTAAGATATAATATGATTTGCGAAGTGTTATGTATTCCTCGTCTACACTTCAAATGAATGTAAATGCGACACTTCCTTGCAAGGAAATAGCGTCTGCAGATGTCTACGTATCGTAGCAATAGAGTTCTTATGATTCTTAAAACGCGATATTGCATCTTATTTCTATGTTTCATGGTAAGATATAATATGATTTGCAAAAGTGTCATGTATTCCTCGTCTACACTTCAAATGAATGTAAATGCGACACTTCCTTGCTAGGAAATAGCGTCTGCAGATGTCTAGGTATCGTAGCAATAGAGTTCTAATGCTTCTTAAAACGAGATATTGCATCTCATATCTATGTTTCATGATAAGATATAATATTCATTGCGAAGTGTTATGCATTCCTCGTCTACGATTCAAATGAATGTAAATGCAAAACTTCCTTGCAAGGAAATAGCGTTTGCAGTTGTCTACGTATCGTAGCTATAGATTTCTAATGCTTCTTAAAACGCGATATTGCATCTCATTTCTATGTTTCATGGTAAGATATAATATGATTTGCGAAGTGTTACGTATTCCTCGTCTACACTTCAAATGAATGTAAATGCGACACTTCCTTGCTAGGAAATAGCGTTTGCAGATGTTTACCTATCGTAGCAATAGAGTTCTAATGCTTCTTAAAACGCGATATCGCATCTCATTTCCATCTTTCATGGTAAGATATAATATGATTTGCGAAGTGTTATGTATTCCTCGTCTACACTTCAAATGAATGTGAATGCGACACTTCCTCGCTAGGAAATAGCGTTTGCAGATGTCTACATATCGCAGCAATAGATTTCTAACCCTTCTTAAAACGCGATATCGCATCTCATTTCTATGTTTCATGGTAAGACATAATATGATTTGCGAAGTGTCATGTATTCCTCGTCTACACTTCAAATGAATGTAAATGCAACACTTCCTTGCAAGGAAATAGCGTCTGCAGATGTCTAGGTATCGTAGCGATAGAGTTCTAATGCTTCTTTAAACGCGATATCGCATCTCATTTCCATGTTTCATGGTAGGATATAATATGATTTGCGAAGTGTTATGTATTCCTCGTCTACACTTCAAATGAATGTAAATGCGACACTTCCTTGCAAAGAAATAGCGTTTGCAGATGTCTACGTATCGTAGCAATAGATATGTAATGCTTCTTAAGACGCGATATCGCATCCCATTTCTACGTTTCATGGTAAGATATAATATGATTTGCGAAGTGTCAAGTATTCCCCGTCTACTATTCAAATGAGTGTAAATGCGTCACTTCCTAGCAAGGAAATAGCGTTTGCAGATGTCTACGTATCGTAGCTATAGATTTCTAATGCTTCTTAAAACGCGATATTGCATCTCATTTCTATGTTTCATGGTAAGATATAATATTCATTGCGAAGTGTTATGCATTCCTCGTATATGATTCAAATGAATGTAAATGCGACACTTCCTTGCGAGGAAATAGCGTTTGCAGTTTTCTACGTATCGTAGCAGTAGAGTTCTTATGATTCTTAAAACGCGATATCGCATCTCATTTCCATCTTTCATGGTAAGATATAATATGATTTGCGAAGTGTTATGTATTCCTCGTCTACACTACAAATTAATGTGAATGCGACACTTCCTCGCTAGGAAATAGCGTTTGCAGATGTCTACGTATCGTAGCAATAGGTATGTAATGCTTCTTAAAACGCGATGTCGCATATCATTTCTATATTTCATGGCTAGATATAATATGATTTGCGAAGTGTTATGTATTCCTCGTCTACTGTCACGTCCGGCGAAACTATTTTCCGTTGCTCCGGAGGCTTTACGACACGAGCCTATTTTTCGGTAATTCGGTCCGCGGGAACGCGTTAAGACCGGGTCCGACAATTTCGGCTGACGCGACACTAGCGAAAACACTCGCGATAATAAGAGAATGACCCTACCTTTCGATGATTTCTCTCTCGATCTGTACGTAGAAGCGGCGTCGAGGATCGTTCGCTGGGATCGTAGCGGAGCTCGGTCGGTTGGCTGCTACGGAAATCTCGATCAGTCGCCAGTGAAGAGAAGGACGGCAGTCGGAATTCAGCGGGGATGCAGAGGCTCCGGCGGTAATTGTAGCAGCTTCGGTTGCGAAAGTGGCAGAATCGGCGTGATGCGTCGTGGTGTCTGGATCGAAAGCGTTGACGGTCGCTTCGGAAAGCGGCGGCTGGGCTGGTGCGAAGGCCGGTCGCTGGTATACGAGGATTCTCGGAACGTCCTCCAAATATTCACGTACAAGTGATCGTAAGAAATTCTTCCTACCCGCACGTCGCGTTCTTCGCAAACCGGAAGCACGATTCATTCACCAGGTTTTTCTGTACTTTCGACTAAGATCTGAAGGATAAGCGGCGGTCCGCTCTATCTCAACGTCACCAAGCCGATTTCTATACTCCTTCAAGGTGATGAAGAGCAACCCCAGTTGTATGGAAGAACCCGTGGAAGAATTCGTAGTTAAATGTAATGTTAAAAGTAGAACTAGTATTATAAACACTTGATAAAATTAAAGGATATGGAAATAGTAAACTTGGTAAAAGAACTTGTACTTGGATATAGTAAAAATAAAAATAAAATATATTCTAAGTTTAAAGTGTACAAGAATTGGAATTATTCGAAGACTAAGACTAAGTTAAAATGGAAATAGAAACGCGATGCCTGAACCCCACATTGAGGCGGCTAATGATCTAGAACTAGAAGTTTCGACTAATCGGTAGGAGATCTCGAGTCAGAGTGTCGCTCTGGAGACGCGTCTCGGACCTCCTCGGTTCGCGAGGCGCTACGGTCGCGGACGCTTGTGGTAGGGAGATCGCGGTCCCGCGAGTGGGGGACTCGCGTCTCGTGGAGGGGAGCTCGCGGTCCAGCGAGTGGGGACTCGCGGCTCGTGGTGGGGCTAGCGGCGCATGTCGCTGGCCGGACGCATCTTACGCGTTTGACTTATGAGCTAATACAATATGGACTTAGAATTATGTGTGTGTTGTTTGTGTCTTACATTCGTGTCGTGTATAACTTAGATCTAGGAATTCTTATATAAAGATATATGCGTCATGATATAGTATGTATGTACTAGCTTAGAAGTAATATACAGGTTCTAGCAGATCCTGTTCCCGGAATTGGAAAAGTCCCCATTCAGGTGATGGGCTGCGGCTACGTCTTCCTGCAGGACGGAATCCTCGGTGCGAGGGAGATAGGGCTGCCTGTCCTTGGTGCGGGCGAGACAGGTATACTCGGCGGTGCGAGTGAGACAATGGTGCCTGGTGCGAGCGAGACAGGTATACTCGGCGGTGCGAGTGAGGCAGCGGAACTTGGTGAGCGCGTGCAGGTATGCGCGCGCGAACACTTCCAATTGCTGGTTCTGCAGACCAGTTTGGCTGGTTGCATGCGTCCAGGGGTTGATGCTGGGGGGTGCGAGGAGGTTGATGGGTGGCAGGCGGTACGCCTGACGTCACACTACACTTCAAATGAATGTAAATGCGACACTTCCTTGCTAGGAAATAGCGTCTGCAGATGTCTAGGTATCGTAGCGATAGTGTTGTAATGCTTCCTAAGACGCGATATCGCATCTCATTTCTATGTTTCATGGGAAGATATAATATGATTTGCGAAGTGTTATGTATTCCTCGTCTACACTTCAAATGAATGTAAATGCGACACTTCCTTGCTAGGAAATAGCGTTTGCAGATGTCTACCTACCGTAGCAATAGGGTTCTAATGCTTCTTAAAACGCGAAATCGCATCTCATTTCTACGTTTCATGGTAAGATATAATATGATTTGCGAAGTGTCATGTATTCCTCGTCTACTATTCAAATGAGTGTAAATGCGACACTTCCTAGCAAGGAACTAGCGTTTGCAGATGTCTACGTATCGTAGCAATAGAGTTCTTATGATTCTTAAAACGCGATATCGCATTTCATTTCTATGTTTCATGGTAAGATATAATATGATTTGCGAAGTGTTATGTATTCCTCGTCTACACTTCAAATGAATGTAAATGCGACACTTCCTTGCTAGGAAATAGCGTCTGCAGATGTCTAGGTATCGTAGCGATGGAGTTCTAATGCTTCTTAAAACGCGATATCGCATTTCATTTCTATGTTTCATGATAAGATATAATATGATTTGCGAAGTGTTATGTATTCCTCGTCTACACTTCAAATGAATGTAAATGCGATACTTCCTTGCAAGGAAATAGCGTTTGCAGATGTCTACCTATCGCAGCGATAGTGTTCTAATGCTTCTTAAAACGCTATATCGCATCTCATTTCTATGTTTCATGGTAAGATATAATATGATTTGCGAAGTGTTATGTATTCCTCGTCTACACTTCAAATGAATGTAAATGCGACACTTCCTTGCAAGGAAATAGCGTTTGCAGATGTCTACCCATCGTAGCGATAGAGTTCTAGTGCTTCTTAAAACGCTATATCGCATTCCATTTCTATGTTTCATGGTAAGATATAATATGATTTGCGAAGTGTTATGTATTCCTCGTCTACACTTCAAATGAATGTAAATGCGACACTTCCTTGCAAGGAAATAGCGTTTGCAGATGTCTACCTATCGTAGCAATAGAGTTCTAATGCTTCTTAAAATGCGATATCGCATCTCATTTCTATGTTTCATGGTAAGATATAATATGATTTGCGAAGTGTTATGTATTCCTCGTCTGCACTTCAAATGAATGTAAATGCGACACTTCCTTGCAAGGAAATAGCGTTTGCAGATGTCTACGTATCGTAGCAATAGAGTTCTTATGATTCTTAATACGCGATATCGCATCTCATTTCTACGTTTCATGGTAAGATATAATATGATTTGCGAGGTGTTATGTATTCCTCGTCTACACTTCAAATGAATGTAAATGCGACACTTCCTTGCTAGGAAATAGCGTCTGCAGATGTCTAGGTATCGTAGCGATAGAGTTCTAATGCTTGTTTAAACGCGATATCGCATCTCATTTCCATGTTTCATGGTAGGATATAATATGATTTGCGAAGTGTTATGTATTCCTCGTCTACACTTCAAATGAATGTAAATGCGACACTTCCTTGCAAAGAAATAGCGTTTGCAGATGTCTACGTATCGTAGCAATAGATATGGAATGCTTCTTAAAACGCGATATCGCATCTCATTTCCACGTTTCATGGTAAGATATAATATGATTTGCGAAGTGTCATGTACTCCTCGTCTACTATTCAAATGAGTGTAAAAGCGACACTTCTTTGCAAGGAAATGGCGTTTGCAGATGTCTACCTATCGTTGCAATAGAGGTCTAATGCTTCTTAAAACGCGATATCGCATCTCATTCCTATGTTTCATGGTAAGATATAATATGATTTGCGAAGTGTTATGTATTCCTCGTCTACACTTCAAATGAATGTAAATGCGACACTTCCTTGCAACGAAATAGCGTTTGCAGATGTCTACGTATCGAAGCAATAGATATGTAATGCTTCTTAAGACGCGATATCGCATCCCATTTCTACGTTTCATGGTAAGATATAATATGATTTGCGAAGTGTCAAGTATTCCTCGTCTACTATTCAAATGAGTGTAAATGCGTCACTTCCTAGCAAGGAAATAGCGTTTGCAGATGTCTACGTATCGTAGCTATAGATTTCTAATGCTTCTTAAAACGCGATATTGCATCTCATTTCTATGTTTCATGGTAAGATATAATATGATTTGCGAAGTGTTACGTATTCCTCGTCTACACTTCAAATGAATGTAAATGCGACACTTCCTTGCTAGGAAATAGCGTTTGCAGATATCTACCTACCGTAGCAATAGAGTTCTAATGCTTCTTAAAACGCGAAATCGCATCTCATTTCTATGTTTCATGGTAAGATATAGTATGATTTGCGAAGTG
This sequence comes from Xylocopa sonorina, assembly GCF_050948175.1. Classification (NCBI taxonomy): domain Eukaryota; kingdom Metazoa; phylum Arthropoda; class Insecta; order Hymenoptera; family Apidae; genus Xylocopa; species Xylocopa sonorina. Next base: position 596,252 of record NW_027490269.1, on the reverse strand, counting down.
TTATGTATTCCTCGTCTACACTTCAAATGAATGTAAATGCGACACTTCCTTGCAAAGAAATAGCGTTTGCAGATGTCTACGTATCGTAGCAACAGATTTCTAATGCTTCTTAAAACGCGATATCGCATCTCATTTCTATGTTTCATGGTAAGGTATAATATGATTTGCGAAGTGTCATGTATTCCTCGTCTACACTTCAAATGAATGTAAATGCGACACTTCCTTGCTAGGAAATAGCGTCTGCAGATGTCTAGGTATCGTAGCAATAGAGTTCAAATGCTTCTTAAAACGAGATATTGCATCTCATATCTATGTTTCATGATAAGATATAATATTCATTGCGAAGTGTTATGCATTCCTCGTATACGATTCAAATGAATGTAAATGCGACACTTCCTGGCAAGGAAATAGCGTTTGCAGTTTTCTACGTATCGTAGCAATAGAGTTCTTATGATTCTTAAAACGCGATATCGCATCTCATTTCCATCTTTCATGGTAAGATATAATATGATTTGCGAAGTGTTATGTATTCCTCGTCTACACTTCAAATGAATGTGAATGCGACACTTCCTCGCTAGGAAATAGCGTTTGCAGATGTCTACGTATCGTAGCAATAGATACGTAATGCTTCTTAAAACGCGATGTCGCATCTCATTTCTATGTTTCATGGCTAGATATAATATGATTTGCGAAGTGTTATGAATTCCTCGTCTACACTTCAAATGAATGTAAATGCGACACTTCCTTGCAAGGAAATAGCGTTTGCAGATGTCTACCTATCGTAGCAATAGAGTTCTAATGCTTCTTAAAACGCGATATCGCATCTCATTTCTATGTTTCATGGTAAGACATAATATGATTTGCGAAGTGTCATGTATTCCTCGTCTACGCTTCAAATGAATGTAAATGCAACACTTCCTTGCAAGGAAATAGCGTTTGCAGATGTTTACCTATCGTAGCAATAGAGTTCTAATGCTTCTTAAAACGCGATATCGCATCTCATTTCTATGTTTCATGGTAAGATATAATATGATTTGCGAAGTGTTATGTATTCCTCGTCTGCACTTCAAATGAATGTAAATGCGACACTTCCGTGCAAGGAAATAGCGTTTGCAGATGTCTACGTATCGTAGCAATAGAGTTCTTATGATTCTTAATACGCGATATCGCATCTCATTTCTACGTTTCATGGTAAGATATAATATGATTTGCGAGGTGTTATGTATTCCTCGTCTACACTTCAAATGAATGTAAATGCGACACTTCCTTCCAAGGAAATAGCGTTTGCAGATGTCTACCTATCGTAGCAATAGAGTTCTAATGCTTCTTAAAACGCGATATCGCATCTCATTTCTATGTTTCATGGTAAGATGTAATATGATTTGCGAAGTGTTATGTATTCCTCGTCTACACTTCAAATGAATGTGAATGCGACACTTCCTCGCTAGGAAATAGCGTTTGCAGATGTCTACGTATCGTAGCAATAGATATGTAATGCTTCTTAAGACGCGATATCGCATCCCATTTCTACGTTTCATGGTAAGATATAATATGATTTGCGAAGTGTCAAGTATTCCTCGTCTACTATTCAAATGAGTGTAAATGCGTCACTTCCTAGCAAGGAAATAGCGTTTGCAGATGTCTACGTATCGTAGCTATAGATTTCTAATGCTTCTTAAAACGCGATATTGCATCTCATTTCTATGTTTCATGGTAAGATATAATATGATTTGCGAAGTGTTACGTATTCCTCGTCTACATTTCAAATGAATGTAAATGCGACACTTCCTTGCTAGGAAATAGCGTTTGCAGATGTTTACCTATCGTAGCAATAGAGTTCTAATGCTTCTTAAAACGCGATATCGCATCTCATTTCCATCTTTCACGGTAAGATATAATATGATTTCCGAAGTGTTATGTATTCCTCGTCTACACTTCAAAAGAATGTGAATGCGACACTTCCTCGCTAGGAAATAGCGTTTGCAGATGTCTAAATATCGCAGCAATAGATTTCTAACCCTTCTTAAAACGCGATATCGCATCTCATTTCTATGTTTCATGGTAAGACATAATATGATTTGCGAAGTGTCATGTATTCCTCGTCTACACTTCAAATGAATGTAAATGCAACACTTCCTTGCAAGGAAATAGCGTCTGCAGATGTTTACCTATCGTAGCAATAGAGTTCTAATGCTTCTTAAAACGCGATATCGCATCTCATTTCTACGTTTCATGGTAAGATATAATATGATTTGCGAAGTGTCAAGTATTCCTCGTCTACTATTCAAATGAGTGTAAATGCGTCACTTCCTAGCAAGGAAATAGCGTTTGCAGATGTCTACGTATCGTAGCTATAGATTTCTAATGCTTCCTAAAACGCGATATTGCATCTCATTTCTATGTTTCATGGTAAGATATAATATGATTTGCGAAGTGTTACGTATTCCTCGTCTACACTTCAAATGAATGTAAATGCGACACTTCCTTGCTAGGAAATAGCGTTTGCAGATGTCTACCTACCGTAGCAATAGAGTTCTAATGCTTCTTAAAACGCGAAATCGCATCTCATTTCTATGTTTCATGGTAAGATATAGTATGATTTGCGAAGTGCTATGTATTCCTCGTCTACACTTCAAATGAATGTAAATGCGACACTTCCTTGCAAAGAAATAGCGTTTGCAGATGTCTACGTATCGTAGCAACAGATTTCTAATGCTTCTTAAAACGCGATATCGCATCTCATTTCTATGTTTCATGGTAAGGTATAATATGATTTGCGAAGTGTCATGTATTCCTCGTCTACACTTCAAATGAATGTAAATGCGACACTTCCTTGCTAGGAAATAGCGTCTGCAGATGTCCAGGTATCGTAGCAATAGAGTTCAAATGCTTCTTAAAACGAGATATTGCATCTCATATCTATGTTTCATGATAAGATATAATATTCATTGCGAAGTGTTATGCATTCCTCGTATACGATTCAAATGAATGTAAATGCGACACTTCCTTGCAAGGAAATAGCGTTTGCAGTTTTCTACGTATCGTAGCAATAGAGTTCTTATGATTCTTAAAACGCGATATCGCATCTCATTTCCATCTTTCATGGTAAGAAATAATATGATTTGCGAAGTGTTATGTATTCCTCGTCTACACTTGAAATGAATGCGAATGCGACACTTCCTCGCTAGGAAATAGCGTTTGCAGATGTCTACGTATCGTAGCAATAGATACGTAATGCTTCTTAAAACGCGATGTCGCATCTCATTTCTATGTTTCATGGCTAGATATAATATGATTTGCGAAGTGTTATGTATTCCTCGTCTACACTTCAAATGAATGTAAATGCGACACTTCCTTGCAAGGAAATAGCGTTTGCAGATGTCTACCTATCGTAGCAATAGAGTTCTAATGCTTCTTAAAACGCGATATCGCATCTCATTTCTATGTTTCATGGTAAGATGTAATATGATTTGCGAAGTGTTATGTATTCCTCGTCTACACTTCAAATGAATGTGAATGCGACACTTCCTCGCTAGGAAATAACGGATGCAGATGTCTACGTATCGTAGCAATAGAGTTCTAATGCTTCCTAAAACGCGATATCGCATCTCACTTCTATATTTCATGATAAGATATAGTATCCATTGCGAAGTGTCATGTATATCTCGTATTCACTTCAAAAGAATGTAAATGCGACACTTCCATGCTAGGAAATTGCGTTTGCAGATGTCTACGTATCGTAGCAATAGAGTTCTAATGCTTCTTAATACGAGATGTCGCATCTCATTTCTATGTTTCGTTATGAGATATAATATTCATTGCGGAATGTTATGTATACCTCGTATTCACTTCAAAAGAATGTAAATGCGACACTTCCTTGCTAGGAAATAGCGTTTTCAGATGACTACGTGTCGAAACAATAGAGTTCTAATGATTCTTAAAATGCCATATCGCATCTCACTCCTACGTTTCATGATAAGATATAATATTCATTGCGAAGTGTCATGTATACCTCGTATTCACTTCAAAAGAATGTAAATGCGACACTTCCTTGCTAGGAAATATTGTTTGCAGATGTCTACGTATCGTAGCAATAGAGTTCTAATGCTTCTTAAAACGAGAATTCGTATTTCATTTCTATGCTTCGTAATAAGATATAATATTCATTGCGGAATGTTATGTATACCTCGTATTCACTTCAAAAGAATGTAGATGCGACACTTCCATGCTAGGAAATAGCGTTTGCAGATGTCTACGTATCGTAGCAATAGAGTTCTAATACTTCTTAAAACGCGATATCGCATCTCACTGCTATGTTTCATGTTAAGATATAATATTCATTATGGAGTGTTATGTATACCTCGTAGTCACTTCAAAAGAATGTAAATGCGACACTTCCTTGCTAGGAAATAGCATTTGCAGGTGTCTACGTATCGTAGCAATAGAGTCCTAACGCTTCCTAAAACGCGATATCGCATCTCATTCATATGTATCCTAATAAGACATAATATTCAATGCGAAGTGTCATGTATACCACGCATATACTTCAAATGAATGAAAATGCGACACTTCCATGCTAGGAAATAGGGTTTGCAGATGTCTACGTATCGTCGCAATAGAGTTCTAATGCTTCTTAAAATGAGAAGTCGCATTTCATTTCTATATTTCGAAGTATGGTGTAATTTTCATTGTGGAATGTTATGTTTACCTCGTATTCACGTCAAAAGAATGTAAATGCGACACTTCCTTGCTAGGAAATAACATTTGCAGATGTCTACGCATCGTAGCAATATAGATCTAGCGCTTCTTAAATCGCGATATCGCATCTCACATCTATGTTTCGAGATAGGATATAATATTCATTGCGAAGAGTCATGTATACCTCGTATAGACTTCAAAGGAATGTAAATGCGACACTTACATGCTAGGAAATACCGTTTGCAGATGTATACGTATCGCAGCAATAGAGTTCTAATGCTTCTTAAAACGAGATGTCGCATTTCATATCTATATTTCGTGCTAAGATATAATATTCATTGTAGAGTGTTATGTATACCGCGTATTCACTTCAAATGAATGTAAATGCGCCACTTCCTTTCAAGGAAATAGCGTTCCCAGATGTCTACGTATCAAAGCAATAGAGTTCTAATGTTTCTTAAATAGCGATATCGCATCCCATTTCTATGTTTCATGATAAGATATAATATGCATTGCGAAGTGTCATGTATATCTCGTATTCACATCAGAAGAATGTAAATGCGACACTTCCATGCTAGGAAATTGCGTTTGCAGATGTCTACGTATCGTAGCAATAGAGTTCTAATGCTTCTTAATACGAGATGTCGCATCTCATTTCTATGTTTCGTTATGAGATATAATATTCATTGCGGAATGTTATGTATACCTCGTATTCACTTCAAAAGAATGTAAATGCGACACTTCCTTGCTAGGAAATAGCGTTTGCAGATGTCTACGTATCGTAGCAATAGAGTTCTAATGCTTCCTAAAACGCGATATCGCATCTCACTTCTATATTTCATGATAAGATATCGTATCCATTGCGAAGTGTCATGTATATCTCGTATTCACTTCAAAAGAATGTAAATGCGACACTTCCATGCTAGGGAATAGCGTTTGCAGATGCCTACGTATCGTAGCAATAGAGTTCTAATGCTTCTTAAAACGAGATGTTGCATCTCACTTCTATGTTTCATGTTCAGATATAATATTCATTGCGAAGTGTCATGTATACCTCGTACTCACTTCAAAAGAATGTAAATGCGACCCCTGCATGCTAGGAAATAGCCTTTGCAGATGTCGACGTATCGTAGCAGTAGAGTTCTAATGCTTCCTAAAACGCGATATCGCATCTCTCTTATATGTTTCATGATAAGGTATAATATTCATTGCGGAATGTTATGTATACCTCGTATTATCTTCAAAAGAATGTAGATGCGACACTTCCATGCTAGGAAATAGCGTTTGCAGATGTCTACGTATCCTAGCAATAGAGTTCTAATGCTTCTTAAAACGCGATATCGCATCTCACTGCTATGTTTCATGTTAAGATATAATATTCATTATGGAGTGTTATGTATACCCCGTAGTCACTTCAAAAGAATGCAAATGCGACACTTCCTTGCTAGGAAATAGCGTTTCCAGATGACTACGTGTCGGAACAATAGAGTTCTAATGATTCTTAAAATGCCATATCGCATCTCACTCCTATGTTTCATGATAAGATATAACATTCATTGCGAAATGTCATGTATACCTCGTATTCACTTCAAAAGAATGTAAATGCGACACTTCCTTGCTAGGAAATATTGTTTGCAGATGTCTACGTATCGTAGCAATAGAGTTCTAATGCTTCTTAAAACGAGAAGTCGTATTTCATTTCTATGCTTCGTAATAAGATATAATATTCATTGCGGAATGTTATGTATACCTCGTATTATCTTCAAAAGAATGTAAATGCGGCACTTCCATGCTAGGAAATAGCGTTTGCAGATGTCTACGTATCGTAGCAATAGAGTTCTAATGCTTCTTAAAATGAGAAGTCGTATTTCATTTCTATGTTTTATGATGAGATATAATATTCATTGTGTAATGTTATGTATACCTCGTATAGACTTCAATGGAATGTAAGTGCGACATTTCCTTGCTAGGAAATATTGTTTGCAGATGTCTACGTATATTAGCAATAGAGTTCTAATGCTTCTCAAAACGCGATATAGCACCTCATTCCTATGTATCATGATAAGATATAATATTCATTGCGGAGTGTCATGTATATCTCGTATTCACTTCAAAAGAATGTAAATGCGACACTTCCATGCTAGGAAGTAGCGTTTGCAGATGTCTACATATCGTAGCAATAGAGTTCTAATGCTTCCTAAAACGCGATATCGCATCTCACTTCTATGTTTCATGATAAGATATAATATTCATTGCGAAGTGTCATGTATATTTCGTATTCACTACAAAAGAATGTAAATGCGACACTTCCATGCTAGGAAATAGCGTTTGCAGATGTCTACGTATCGTAGCAATAGATTTCTAATGCTTCTTAGAACGCGATATCGCATCTCACTTCTATGTTTCATGATAAGATATAATATTCATTGCGAAGTGTCATGTATACCTCGTATTCACTTCAAAAGAACGTAAATAAGTCACTTCCATGCTAGGAAATAGCGTTTGCAGATGTCTACGTCTCGTAGCAATAGAGTTCTAATGCTTCTTAGAACGCGATATCGCATCTCACTTCTATGTTTCATGGTAAGATATTATATTCATTGCGAAGTGTCATGTATACCTCGCATTCACTTCAAAAGAATGTAAATGCGACACTTACATGCTAGGAAATAGCATTTGCAGATGTCTACGTATCGCAGCTATAGAGTTCTAATGCTTCTTAAAACGAGATGCCGCATCTCATTTCTATGTTTCATGATAAGATATAATATTCAGTGCGAAGTGTTATGTATACTTCGTATTCACTTCAAAAGGATGTAAGTGCGACACTTCCTTGCTAGGAAATTGCGTTTCCAGACGACTACGTATGGACATAATAGAGATCTAATACATCTTAAAACGAGATGTCGCATCGCATTTCTATGTTTCATGATAAGATATAATATTCATTGCGAAGTGTCATGTATACCTCGTATTCACATCAAAAGAATGTAAACGCGACACTTACATGCTAGGAAATAGCGTTTGCAGATGTCTACGTATCGTAGCAAGGGTGATCTAATGCTTCTTATAACGCGATATCGCATCTCACACCTATGTTTCATGATAAGATATAATATTCATTGCGATGTGTCATGTATACCTCGTATTCACTTCAAAAGAATGTAAATGCGACACTTACATGCTAGGAAATAGCGTTTGCAGATGTCTACGTATCGCAGCAATAGAATTCTAATGCTTTATAAAACGAGATGTCGCATTTCATGTCTATGTTTCTTGGTAAGATATAATATTCATTGTAGAGTATTATGTATACCTCGTATTCACTTCAAATGAATGTAAATGCGACACTTCCTTGCTAGGAAATAGGGCTTGCAGATGTCTACGTATCGTAGCAAGAGAGTTCTAAAGCTTCTTAGAACGCGATATCGCATCTCACTTCCATGTTTCATGATAAGATATAATATTCATTGCGAAGTGTCATGTATACCTCGTACTCACTTCAAAAGAATGTAAATGCGACCCTTCCATGCTAGGAAATAGCCTTTGCAGATGTCTACGTGTCGTAACAATAGTGTTCTAATGCTTCTTAAAACGAGATGCCGCATCTCATTTCTATGTTTCATGATAAGATATAATATTCAGTGCGAAGTGTTATGTATACTTCGTATTCACTTCAAAAGGATGTAAGTGCGACACTTCCTTGCTAGGAAATTGCGTTTCCAGACGACTACGTATGGAAATAATAGAGTTCTAATACGTGTTAGAACGAGATGTCGCATCGCATTTCTATGTTTCATGATAAGATATAATATTCATTGCGAAGTGTCATGTATACCTCGTATTCACATCAAAAGAATGTAAATGCGACACTTACATGCTAGGAAATAGCGTTTGCAGATGTCTACGTATCGCAGCAATAGAATTCTAATGCTTTATAAAACGAGATGTCGCATTTCATTTCTATGTTTTTTGGTAAGATATAATATTCATTGTAGAGTATTATGTATACCTCGTATTCACTTCAAATGAATGTAAATGCGACACTTCCTTGCTAGGAAATAGGGTTTGCAGATGTCTACGTATCGTAGCAAGAGAGTCCTAAAGCTCCTTAGAACGCGATATCGCATCTCACTTCCATGTTTCATGACAAGATATAATATTCATTGCGAAGTGTCATGTATACCTCGTATTCACTTCAAAAGGATGTAAATGCGACACTTACATGCTAGGAAATAGCGTTTGCAGATGTCTACGTATCCTAGCAATAGAGTTCTAATACTTCTTAAAACGAGATGTTGCATCTCACTTCTATGTTTCATGTTCAGATATAATATTCATTGTGAAGTGTCATGTATACCTCGTACTCACTTCAAAAGAATATAAATGCGACACTTCCATGCTAGGGAATAGCGTTTCCGTATGTCTACGTATCGTAGCAATAGATTTCTAATGCTTCTTAGAACGCGATATCGCATCTCACTTTTATGTTTCATGATAGAATATAATATTCATTGCGAAGTGTCATGTATACCTCGTATTCACTTCAAAAGAACGTAAATAAGTCACTTCCATGCTAGGAAATAGCGTTTGCAGATGTCTACGTATCGTAGCAATAGAGTTCTAATGCTTCTTAGAACGCGATATCGCATCTCACATCTATGTTTCATGATAAGATATAATAATCATTGCGATGTGTCATGTATACCTCGTATTCACTTCAAAAGAATGTAAATGCGACAGTTACATGCTAGGAAATAGCGTTTGCAGATGTCCATGTATCGTAGCAATAGAGTTCTAATGCTTCTTAAAACGAGATGTCACATGTCATTTCTATGTTTCGTGATAAGATATAATATACAGGGTAGAGTGTTATGTATACCTCGTATTCACTTCAAATGATTGTAAATGCGCCACTTCCTTTCAAGGAAATAGCGTTCCCAGATGTCTACGTATCGAAGCAATAGAGTTCTAATGCTGCTTAAAACGAGAAGTCGTATTTCATTTCTATGCTTCGTAATAAGATACAATATTCATTGCGGAATGTTATGTATACCTCGTATTATCTTCAAATGAATGTAAATGCGGCACTTCCATGCTAGGAAATAGTGTTTGCAGATGTCTACGTATCGTAGCAATAGAGTTCTAATGCTTCTTAAAATGAGAAGTCGTATTTCATTTCTATGTTTCATGATAAGATATAATATTCATTATGGAGTGTTATGTATACCTCGTATTCACTTCAAAAGGATGTAAATGCGACACTTACATGCTAGGAAATAGCGTTTGCAGATGTCTACGTATCCTAGCAATAGAGTTCTAATACTTCTTAAAACGAGATGTTGCATCTCACTTCTATGTTTCATGTTCAGATATAATATTCATTATGGAGTGTTATGTATACCTCGTATTCACTACAAAAGTATGTAAATGCGACCCTTCCATGCTTGGAAATAGCCTTTGCAGATGTCTACGCATCACAGCAATAGAGTACTAATGCTTCTTAAAACGAGATGTCGTATTTCATTTCTATGTTTCGTAATAAGATATAATATTCATTGTGTAATGTTATGTATACCTCGTATAGACTTCAATGGAATGTAAATGCGACATTTCCTTGCTAGGAAATATTGTTTGCAGATGTCTACGTATAGTAGCAATAGAGTTCTAATGCTTCTAAAAAGGCGATATAGCACCTCATTCCTATGTATCATGATAAGATATAATATTCATTGCGGAGTGTCATGTATATCTCGTATTCACTTCAAAAGAATGTAAATGCGACACTTCCATGCTAGGAAGTAGCGTTTGCAGATGTCTACATATCGTAGCAATAGAGTTCTAATGCTTCCTAAAACGCGATATCGCATCTCACTTCTATGTTTCATGATAAGATATAATATTCATTGCGAAGTGTCATGTATACTTCGTATTCACTACAAAAGAATGTAAATGCGACACTTCCATGCTAGGAAATAGCGTTTGCAGATGTCTACGTATCGTAGCAATAGATTTCTAATGCTTCTTAAAACGCGATATCGCATCTCACTTCTATGTTTCATGATAAGATAAAATATTCATTGCGAAGTGTTATGTACACTTCGTATTCACTTCAAAAGAATGTAAATGCGACACATCCATGCTAGGAAATAGCGTTTGCAGATGTCTAGGTATCGTAGCAATAGAGTTCTAATGCTTCTTAAAACGCGATATCGCATCTCACTCCAATGTTTCATGATAACATATAATATTCATTGCGAAGTGTCATGTATATCTCGTATTCACTTCAAAAGAATGTAAATGCGACACTTCCATGCTAGGGAATAGCGTTTCCATATGTCTACGTATCGTAGCAATAGAGTTCTAATGCTTCTTAGAACGCGATATCGCATCTCACTTCTATGTTTCATGATAAGATATAATATTCATTGCGAAGTGTCATGTATACCTCGTATTCACTTCAAAAGAATGTAAATGCGACACTTACATGCTAGGAAATAGCATTTGCAGATGTCTACGTATCGCAGCAATGGAGTTCTAGTGCTTCTTAAATCGCGATATCGCATCTCACACCTATGTTTCATGATAAGATATAATAATCATTGCGATGTGTCATGTATACCTCGTATTCACTTCAAAAGAATGTAAATGCGACACTTACATGCTAGGAAATAGCGTTTGCAGATGTCCACGTATCGTAGCAATAGAGTACTAATGCTTCTTAAAACGAGATGTCACATTTCATTTCTATGTTTCGTGATAAGATATAATATACATGGAAGAGTGTTATGTATACCTCGTATTCACTTCAAATGATTGTAAATGCGCCACTTCCTTTCAAGGAAATAGCGTTCCCAGATGTCTACGTATCGAAGCAATAGAGTTCTAATGTTTCTTAAATAGCGATATCGCATCCCATTTCTATGTTTCATGATAAGATATAATATTCATTGCGAAGTGTCACGTATATCTCGTATTCACATCAGAAGAATGTAAATGCGACACTTCCATGCTAGGAAATAGCGTTTGCAGATGTCTACGTATCGTAGCAATAGAGTTCTAATGCTTCTTAATACGAGATGTCGCATCTCATTTCTATGTTTCGTGGTAAGATATAATATTCATTGCGGAATGTTATGTATACCTCGTATTCACTTCAAAAGAATGTAAATGCGACACTTCCTTGCTAGGAAATATTGTTTGCAGATGTCTACGTATCGTAGCAATAGAGTTCTAATGCTTCTTAAAACGAGAAGTCGTATTTCATTTCTATGCATCGTAATAAGATATAATATTCATTGCGGAATGTTATGTATACCTCGTATTATCTTCAAAAGAATGTAAATGCGGCACTTCCATGCTAGGAAATAGCGTTTGCAGATGTCTACTTATCGTAGCAATAGAGTTCTAATGCTTCTTAAAATTAGAAGTCGTATTTCATTTCTATGTTTCATGATAAGATATAATATTCATTATGGAGTGTTATGTATACCTCGTATTCACTACAAAAGTATGTAAATGCGACCCTTCCATGCTTGGAAATAGCCTTTGCAGATGTCTACGCATCACAGCAATAGAGTACTAATGCTTCTTAAAACGAGATGTCGTATTTCATTTCTATGTTTCGTAATAAGATATAATATTCATTGTGTAATGTTATGTATACCTCGTATAGACTTCAATGGAATGTAAGTGCGACATTTCCTTGCTAGGAAATATTGTTTGCAGATGTCTACGTATATTAGCAATAGAGTTCTAATGCTTCTCAAAACGCGATATAGCACCTCATTCCTATGTATCATGATAAGATATAATATTCACTGCGGAGTGTCATGTATATCTCGTATTCACTTCAAAAGAATGTAAATGCGACACTTCCATGCTAGGAAGTAGCGTTTGCAGATGTCTACATATCGTAGCAATAGAGTTCTAATGCTTCCTAAAACGCGATATCGCATCTCACTTCTATGTTTCATGATAAGATATAATATTCATTGCGAAGTGTCATGTATACTTCGTATTCACATGACAAGAATGTAAATGCGACGCTTCCATGCTAGGAAATAGCGTTTGCAGATGTCTACGTGTCGTAACAATAGTGTTCTAATGCTTCTTAAAACGAGATGCCGCATCTCATTTCTATGTTTCATGATAAGATATAATATTCAGTGCAAAGTGTTATGTATACTTCGTATTCACTTCAAAAGGATGTAAGTGCGACACTTCCTTGCTAGGAAATTGCGTTTCCAGACGACTACGTATGGAAGTAATAGAGTTCTAATACATCTTAAAACGAGATGTCGCATCGCATTTCTATGTTTCATGATAAGATATAATATTCATTGCGAAGTGTCATGTATACCTCGTATTCACATCAAAAGAATGTCAATGCGACACTTACATGCTAGGAAATAGCGTTTGCAGATGTCTACGTATCGTAGCAAGGGAGATCTAATGCTTCTTAAATCGCGATATCGCATCTCACACCTATGTTTCATGATAAGATATAATAATCATTGCGATGTGTCATGTATACCTCGTATTCACTTCAATAGAATGTAAATGCGACACTTACATGCTAGGAAATAGCGTTTGCAGATGTCTACGTATCGCAGCAATAGAATTCTAATGCTTTATAAAACGAGATGTCGCATTTCATTTCTATGTTTCTTGGTAAGATATAATATTCATTGTAGAGTATTATGTATACCTCGTATTCACTTCAAATGAATGTAAATGCGACACTTCCTTGCTAGGAAATAGGGTTTGCAGATGTCTACGTATCGTAGCAAGAGAGTCCTAAAGCTTCTTAGAAAGCGATATCGCATCTCACTTCCATGTTTCATGATAAGATATAATATTCATTGCGAAGTGTCATGTATACCTCGTATTCACTTCAAAAGAATGTAAATGCGACACCTCCATGCTAGGAAGTAGCGTTTGCAGATGTCTACGTATCGTAGCAATAGAGTTCTAATGCTTCCTAAGACGCGATATCGCATCTCTCTTCTATGTTTCATGATAAGGTATAATATTCATTGCGAATTGTCATGTATACTTCGTATTCACTTCAAAAGAATGTAGATGCGACACTTCCATGCTAGGAAATAGCGTTTGCAGATGTCTACGTATCGTAGCAATAGAGTTCTAATACTTCTTATACCGCGATATCGCATCTCACTGCTATATTTCATGATAAGATATAATATTCATTATGGATTGTTATGTATACCTCGTACTCACTTCAAAAGAATGTAAATGCGACACTCACATGCTAGGAAATATTGTTTGCAGATGTCTACGTATCACAGCAATAGAGTACTAATGCTTCTTAAAACGAGATGTCGTATTTCATTTCTATGTTTCGTAATAGGATATAATATGCATTGTGTAATGTTATGTATACCTCGTATTCGCTTTAATGGAATGTAAGTGCGTCATTTCCATGCTAGGAAATAGCGTTTGCAGATTTATACGTATCGTTGCAATAGAATTCTAATGCTACTTAAAACGAGATGTCGCATTTCATTTCTATGTTTCGTGATAAGATGTAATATTCATTGTGGAGTGTTATGTATACCTCGTATTCACTTCAAAATAATGTAAATGCGACACTTCCTTGCTAGGAAATAACATTTGCAGATGTCTACGCATCGTAGCAATAGAGTTCTAGTGCTCCTTAAATCGCGATATCGCACCTCACTACAATGTTTCGAGATAAGATATAATATTCATTGCGAAGTGTCATGTATACCTCGTATTCACTTCAAAAGAATGTAAATGCGACACTTACATGCTAGGAAATAGCGTTTGCAGATGTCTACGTATCGCAGCAATAGAATTCTAATGCATTATAAAACGAGATGTCGCATCTCTCTTCTATGTTTCATGATAAGTTATAATATTCATTGCGAATTGTCATGTATACCTCGTATTCACTTCAAAAGAATGTAGATGCGACACTTCCATGCTAGGAAATAGCGTTTGCAGATGTCTACGTATCGTAGCAATAGAGTTCTAATACTTCTTATAACGCGATATCGCATCTCACTGCTATATTTCATGATAAGATATAATATTCATTATGGATTGCTATGTATACCTCGTACTCACTTCAAAAGAATGTAAATGCGACACTTCCATGCTAGGAAGTGGCGTTTGCAGATGTCTACGTATCCTAGCAATAGAGTTCTAATGCTTCTTAAAACGAGATGTCGCATCTCATTTCTATGTTTCATGTTCAGATATAATATTCATTGCGAAGTGTCATGTATACCTCGTATTCACCTCAAAAGGATGTGAATGCGACACTTCCTTGCTAGGAAATAGCGTTACCAGATGACTACGTGTCGAAACAATAGAGTTCTAATGATTCTTAAAATGCCATATAGCATCTCACTTCTATGTTTCATGATAAGATATTATATTCATTGCGAAGTGTCATGTATACCTCGTATTCACTTCAAAAGAATGTAAATGCGACACTTCCATGCTAGGAAGTGGCGTTTGCAGATGTCTACGTATCGTAGCAATAGGGTTCTAATGCTTCTTAAAATGCGATATAGCACCTCATACCTATGTCTCATGATAAGATATAATATTCATTGCGAAGTGTCATGTATACCTCGTACTCACTTCAAAAGAATGTAAATGCGACACTCACATGCTAGGAAATATTGTTTGCAGATGTCTACGTATCACAGCAATAGAGTACTAATGCTTCTTAAAACGAGATGTCGTATTTCATTTCTATGTTTCGTAATATGATATAATATGCATTGTGTAATGTTATGTATACCTCGTATTCGCTTTAATGGAATGTAAGTGCGTCATTTCCATGCTAGGAAATAGCGTTTGCAGATTTATACGTATCGTTGCAATAGAGTTCTAATGCTACTTAAAACGAGATGTCGCATTTCATATCTATGTTTCGTGATAAGATGTAATATTCATTGTGGAGTGTTATGTATACCTCGTATTCACTTCAAAATAATGTAAATGCGACACTTCCTTGCTAGGAAATAACATTTGCAGATGTCTACGCATCGTAGCAATAGAGTTCTAGTGCTCCTTAAATCGCGATATCGCATCTCACTTCAATGTTTCGAGATAAGATATAATATTCATTGCGAAGTGTCATGTATACCTCGTATTCACTTCAAAAGAATGTAAATGCGACACTTACATGCTAGGAAATAGCGTTTGCAGATGTCTACGTATCGTAGCAATAGAGTTCTAATGCTTCCTAAGACGCGATATCGCATCTCTCTTCTATGTTTCATGATAAGGTATAATATTCATTGCGAATTGTCATGTATACCACGTATTCACTTCAAAAGAATGTAGATGCGACACTTCCATGCTAGGAAATAGCGTTTGCAGATGTCTACGTATCGTAGCAATAGAGTTCTAATACTTCTTATAACGCGATATCGCATCTCACTGCTATATTTCATGATAAGATATAATATTCATTATGGATTGCTATGTATACCTCGCACACACTTCAAAAGAATGTAAATGCGACCCTTCCATGCTAGGAAATAGCCTTTGCAGATGTCTACGTATCGTAGCAATAGAGTTCTAATGCTTCTTAGAACGCGATATCGCATCTCACTTCCATGTTTCATGATAAAATATAATATTCTTTGCGAAGTGTCATGTATACCTCGTATTCACTTCAAAAGAATGTAAATGCGACACTTCCATGCTAGGAAGTGGCGTTTGCAGATGTCTACGTATCGTAGCAATAGGGTTCTAATGCTTCTTAAAATGCGATATAGCACCTCATACCTATGCTTCATGATAAGATATAATATTCATTGCGAAGTGTCATGTATACCTCGTACTCACTTCAAAAGAATGTAAATGCGACACTCACATGCTAGGAAATATTGTTTGCAGATGTCTACGTATCACAGCAATAGAGTACTAATGCTTCTTAAAACGAGATGTCGTATTTCATTTCTATGTTTCGTAATAGGATATAATATGCATTGTGTAATGTTATGTATACCTCGTATTCGCTTTAATGGAATGCAAGTGCGTCATTTCCATGCTAGGAAATAGCGATTGCAGATTTATACGTATCGTTGCAATAGAGTTCTAATGCTACTTAAAACGAGATGTCACATTTCATTTCTATGTTTCGTGATAAGATATAACTCTACATGGTAACGTGTTATGTATACCTCGTATTCACTTCAAATGAATGTAAATGCGCCACTTCCCTTCAAGGAAATAGCGTTCCCAGATGTCTACGTATCGAAGTAATAGAGTTCTAATGTTTCTTAAATAGCGATATCGCATCCCATTTCTATGTTTCATGATAAGATATAATATTCATTGCGAAGTGTCATGTATATCTCGTATTCACATCAGAAGAATGTAAATGCGACACTTCCATGCTAGGAAATAGAGTTTGCAGATGTCTACGTATCGAAGCAATAGAGTTCTAATGCTTCCTAATACGAGATGTCGCATCTCACTTCTATGTTTCATGTTCAGATATAATATTCATTGCGAAGTGTCATGTATACCTCGTACTCACTTCAAAAGTATGTAAATGCGACCCTTCCATGCTAGGAAATAGCCTTTGCAGATGTCTACGTATCGTAGCAGTAGAGTTCTAATGCTTCCTAAAACGCGATATCGCATCTCTCTTCTATGTTTCATGATAAGGTATAATATTCATTGCGAATTGTCATGTATACCTCGTATTGACTTCAAAAGAATGCAGATGCGACACTTCCATGCTAGGAAATAGCGTTTGCAGATGTCTACGTATCGTAGCAATAGAGTTCTAATGCTTCTTAAAACGCGATATCGCATCTCACTGCTATGTTTCATGTTAAGATATAATATTCATTATGGAGTGTTATGTATACCCCGTAGTCACTTCAAAAGAATGTAAATGCCACACTTCCTTGCTAGGAAATAGAGTTTCCAGATGACTACGTGTCGAAACAATAGAGTTCTAATGATTCTTAAAATGCCATATCGCATCTCACTCCTATGTTTCATGATAAGATATAATATTCATTGCGAAGTGTCATATATACCTCGTATTCACTTCAAAAGAATGTAAATGCGACACTTCCATGCTAGGAAATAGCGTTTGCAGATGTCTACGTATCGTAGCAATAGAGTTCTAATGCTTCTTAAAACGCGATATCGCATCTCACATCTATGTTTCGAGATAAGATATAATATTCATTGCGAAGAGTCATGTATACCTCGTATTAACTTCAAAGGAATGTAAATGCGACACTTACATGCTAGGAAATACCGTTTGCAGATGTATACGTATCGCAGCAATAGAGTTCTAATGCTTCTTAAAACGAGATGTCGCATTTCATATCTATGTTTCGTGGTAAGATATAATATTCATTGTAGAGTGTTATGTATACCGCGTAATAAATTCAAAAGAATGTAAATGCGACACTTCCATGCTAGGAAATAGCGTTTGCAGATGTCTACGTATCGTAGCAAGAGAGATCTAATGCTTCTTAAAACGCGATATCGTATCTCACACCTATGTTTCATGATAAGGTATAATATTCATTGCGAATTGTCATGTATACCTCGTATTCACTACAAAATAATGTAGATGCGACACTTCCATGCTAGGAAATAGGGTTTGCAGATGTCTACGTATCGTAGCAATAGAGTTCTAATGCTTCTTAAAATGAGAAGTCGCATTTCATTTCTATATTTCGTAATAAGGTGTAATTTTCATTGTGGAATGTTATGTTTACCTCGTATTCACGTCAAAAGAATGTAAATGCGACACTTCCTTGCTAGGAAATAACATTTGCAGATGTCTACGCATCGTAGCAATAGAGTTCTAGTGCTTCTTAAATCGCGATTTCGCATCTCACATCTATGTTTCGAGATAAGATATAATATTCATTGCGAAGAGTCATGTATACCTCGTATTAACTTCAAAGGAATGTAAATGCGACACTTACATGCTAGGAAATACCGTTTGCAGATGTATACGTATCGCAGCAATAGAGTTCTAATGCTTCTTAAAACGAGATGTCGCATTTCATACCTATGTTTCGTGGTAAGATATAATAATCATTGCGATGTGTCATGTATACCTCGTATTCACTTCAAAAGAACGTAAATGCGACACTTACATGCTAGGAAATAGCGTTTGCAGATGTCCACGTATTGTAGCAATAGAGTTCTAATGCTTCTTAAAACGAGATGTCACATTTCATTTCTATGTTTCGTGATAAGATATAACTCTACATGGTAAAGTGTTATGTATACCTCGTATTCACTTCAAAAGAATGTAAATGCGACACTTACATGCTAGGAAATAGCGTTTGCAGATGTCCACGTATCGTAGCAATAGAGTTCTAATGCTTCTTAAAACGAGATGTCACATTTCATTCCTATGTTTCGTGATAAGATATAATATACATGGTAGAGTGTTATGTATACCTCGTATTCACTTCAAATGATTGTAAATGCGCCACTTCCTTTCAAGGAAATAGCGTTCCCAGATGTCTACGTATCGAAGCAATAGAGTTCTAATGTTTCTTAAATAGCGATATCGCATCCCATTTCTATGTTTCATGATAAGATATAATATTCATTGCGAAGTGTCAATTATATCTCGTATTCACATCAGAAGAATGTAAATGCGACACTTCCATGCTAGGAAATAGCGTTTGCAGATGTCTACGTATCGTAGCAATAGAGTTCTAATGCTTCTTAATACGAGATGTCGCATCTCATTTCTATGTTTCGTGATAAGATATAATATTCATTGCGGAATGTTATGTATACCTCGTATTCACTTCAAAAGAATGTAAATGCGACACTTCCTTGCTAGGAAATATTGTTTGCAGATGTCTACGTATCGTAGCAATAGAGTTCTAATGCTTCTTAAAACGAGGAGTTGTATTTCATTTCTATGCTTCGTAATAAGATATAATATTCATTGCGGAATGTTATGTATACCTCGTATTCACTTCAAAAGAATGTAGATGCGACACTACCATGCTAGGAAATAGCGTTTGCAGATGTCTACGTATCGTAGCAATAGAGTTCTAATACTTCTTAAAACGCGATATCGCATCTCACTGCTATGTTTCATGTTAAGATATAATATTCATTATGGAGTGTTATGTATACCATGTAGTCACTTCAAAAGAATGTAAATGCGACACTTCCTTGCTAGGAAATAGCGTTTTCAGATGACTACGTGTCGAAACAATAGAGTTCTAATGATTCTTAAAATGCCATATCGCATCTCACTCCTACGTTTCATGATAAGATATAATATTCATTGCGAAGTGTCATGTATACCTCGTATTCACTTCAAAAGAATGTAAATGCGACACTTCCTTGCTAGGAAATATTGTTTGCAGATGTCTACGTATCGTAGAAATAGAGTTCTAATGCTTCTTAAAACGAGAAGTCGTATTTCATTTCTATGCTTCGTAATAAGATATAATATTCATTGCGGAATGTTATGTATACCTCGTATTCACTTCAAAAGAATGTAGATGCGACACTTCCATGCTAGGAAATAGCGTTTGCAGATGTCTACGTATCGTAGCAATAGAGTTCTAATACTTCTTAAAACGCGATATCGCATCTCACTGCTATGTTTCATGTTAAGATATAATATTCATTATGGAGTGTTATGCATACCTTGTAGTCACTTCAAAAGAATGTAAATGCGACACTTCCTTGCTAGGAAATAGCGTTTTCAGATGACTATGTGTCGAAACAATAGAGTTCTAATGATTCTTAAAATGCCATATCGCATCTCACTCCTACGTTTCATGATAAGATATAATATTCATTGCGAAGTGTCATGTATACCTCGTATTCACTTCAAAAGAATGTAAATGCGACACTTCCTTGCTAGGAAATAGCGTTTGCAGGTGTCTACGTATCGTAGCAATAGAGTCCTAACGCTTCCTAAAACGCGATATCGCATCTCATTCCTATGTTTCCTAATAAGACGTAATATTCAATGCGAAGTGTCATGTATACCACGCATATACTTCAAATGAATGAAAATGCGACACTTCCATGCTAGGAAATAGGGTTTGCAGATGTCTACGTATCGTAGCAATAGAGTTCTAATGCTTCTTAAAATGAGAAGTCGCATTTCATTTCTATATTTCGTAATATGGTGTAATTTTCATTGTGGAATGTTATGTTTACCTCGTATTCACGTCAAAAGAATGTAAATGCGACACTTGCTTGCTAGGAAATAACATTTGCAGATGTCTACGCATCGTAGCAATAGAGATCTAGTGCTTCTTAAATCGCGATATCGCATCTCACATCTATGTTTCGAGATAAGATATAATATTCATTGCGAAGAGTCATGTATACCTCGTATAAACTTCAAAGGAATGTAAATGCGACACTTACATGCTAGGAAGTACCGTTTGCAGATGTATACGTATCGCAGCAATAGAGTTCTAATGCTTCTTAAAACGAGATATCGCATTTCATATCTATATTTCGTGGTAAGATATAATATTCATTGTAGAGTGTTATGTATACCGCGTATTCACTTCAAATGAATGTAAATGCGCCACTTCCTTTCAAGGAAATAGCGTTCCCAGATGTCTACGTATCGAAGCAATAGAGTTCTAATGTTTCTTAAATAGCGATATCGCATCCCATTTCTATGTTTCATGATAAGGTATAATATGCATTGCGAAGTGTCATGTATATCTCGTATTCACATCAGAAGAATGTAAATGCGACACTTCCATGCTAGGAAATTGCGTTTGCAGATGTCTACGTATCGTAGCAAAAGAGTTCTAATGCTTCTTAATACGAGATGTCGCATCTCATTTCTATGTTTCGTTATGAGATATAATATTCATTGCGGAATGTTATGTATACCTCGTATTCACTTCAAAAGAATGTAAATGCGACACGTCCTTGCTAGGAAATAGCGTTTGCAGATGTCTACGTATCGTAGCAATAGAGTTCTAATGCTTCCTAAAACGCGATATCGCATCTCACTTCTATATTTCATGATAAGATATAGTATCCATTGCGAAGTGTCATGTATATCTCGTATTCACTTCAAAAGAATGTAAATGCGACACTTCCATGCTAGGGAATAGCGTTTGCAGATGCCTACGTATCGTAGCAATAGAGTTCTAATGCTTCTTAAAACGAGATGTTGCATCTCACTTCTATGTTTCATGTTCAGATATAATATTCATTGCGAAGTGTCATGTATATCTCGTACTCACTTCAAAAGAATGTAAATGCGACCCTTCCATGCTAGGAAATAGCCTTTGCAGATGTCTACGTATCGTAGAAGTAGAGTTCTAATGCTTCCTAAAACGCGATATCGCATCTCTCTTATATGTTTCACGATAAGGTATAATATTCATTGCGGAATGTTATGTATACCTCGTATTATCTTCAAAAGAATGTAGATGCGACACTTCCATGCTAGGAAATAGCGTTTGCAGATGTCTACGTATCGTAGCAATAGAGTTCTAATGCTTCTTAAAACGCGATATCGCATCTCACTGCTATGTTTCATGTTAAGATATAATATTCATTATGGAGTGTTATGTATACCTTGTAGTCACTTCAAAAGAATGTAAATGCGACACTTCCTTGCTAGGAAATAGCGTTTTCAGATGACTACGTGTCGAAACAATAGAGTTCTAATGATTCTTAAAATGCCATATCGCATCTCACTCCTACGTTTCATGATAAGATATAATATTCATTGCGGAATGTTATGTATACCTCGTATTCACTTCAAAAGAATGTAGATGCGACACTTCCATGCTAGGATATAGCGTTTGCAGATGTCTACGTATCGTAGCAATAGAGTTCTAATACTTCTTAAAACGCGATATCGCATCTCACTGCTATGTTTCATGTTAAGATATAATATTCATTATGGAGTGTTATGTATACCTTGTAGTCACTTCAAAAGAATGTAAATGCGACACTTCCTTGCTAGGAAATAGCGTTTTCAGATGACTACGTGTCGAAAAATAGAGTTCTAATGATTCTTAAAATGCCATATCGCATCTCACTCCTACGTTTCATGATAAGATATAATATTCATTGCGAAGTGTCATGTATACCTCGTATTCACTTCAAAAGAATGTAAATGCGACACTTCCTTGCTCGGAAATAGCGTTTGCAGATGTCTACGTATCGTAGCAATAGAGTTCCAATGCTTCCTAAAACGCGATATCGCATCTCACTTCTATATTTCATGATAAGATATAGTATCCATTGCGAAGTGTCATGTATATCTCGTATTCACTTCAAAAGAATGTAAATGCGACACTTCCATGCTAGGGAATAGCGTTTGCAGATGCCTACGTATCGTAGCAATAGAGTTCTAATGCTTCTTAAAACGAGATGTTGCATCTCACTTCTATGTTTCATGTTCAGATATAATATTCATTGCGAAGTGTCATGTATACCTCGTACTCACTTCAAAAGAATGTAAATGCGACCCTTCCATGCTAGGAAATAGCCTTTGCAGATGTCTACGTATCGTAGAAGTAGAGTTCTAATGCTTCCTAAAACGCGATATCGCATCTCTCTTATATGTTTCACGATAAGGTATAATATGCATTGCGGAATGTTATGTATACCTCGTATTATCTTCAAAAGAATGTAGATGCGACACTTCCATGCTAGGAAATAGCGTTTGCAGATGTCTACGTATCGTAGCAATAGAGTTCTAATGCTTCTTAAAACGCGATATCGCATCTCACTGCTATGTTTCATGTTAAGATATAATATTCATTATGGAGTGTTATGTATACCTTGTAGTCACTTCAAAAGAATGCAAATGCGACACTTCCTTGCTAGGAAATAGCGTTTCCAGATGACTACGTGTCGGAACAATAGAGTTCTAATGATTCTTAAAATGCCATATCGCATCTCACTCCTATGTTTCATGATAAGATATAATATTCATTGCGAAGTGTCATGTATACCTCGTATTCACTTCAAAAGAATGTAAATGCGACACTTCCATGCTAGGAAATAGCGTTTGCAGATGTCTACGTATCGTAGCAATAGAGTTCTAATGCTTCTTAATACGAGATGTCGCATCTCATTTCTATGTTTCGTGATAAGATATAATATTCATTGCGGAATGTTATGTATACCTCGTATTCACTTCAAAAGAATGTAAATGCGACACTTCCTTGCTAGGAAATAGCGTTTGCAGATGTCTACGTATCGTAGCAATAGAGTTCTAATGCTTCTTAAATTGAGAAGTCGTATTTCATTTCTATGTTTCATGATAAGATATAATATTCATTATTGAGTGTTATGTATACCTCGTATTCACTACAAAAGAATGTAAAT